>NC_056745.1:70010957-70308457 GCF_019279795.1 Protopterus annectens
CCGAAAGAATGAAATACTAAGCCTCTGGTTGCACGAGCTATCTGAGGGCTACCCTGGAAGGAAAAGTCTTAAATGTGACTGCAGGGAATAGAAAAACGCAGAAGAACATCTTCATAATCACACAAGCACCACCTTCCTCTCGGTAATCAATGGCAAGAAGAGGAGAAAATGTTGGTTGGTGGTATTTCCTTCCTCTGCAGACTTCAATCGGGGATGAACAGAACTTCCACAATACGTGTATGAAGAGCTAGAAGAACAGAGCTGCCTGCTGGTTATCTGACTCCACAGTGCATGAGAATGCCACACTGAGGGATGGGCCATGGGAACAAAAAACAGTGAAGTGTGCCACACATTGGTATGATGTAGCTGGAAAACTGTAGAAGTGTCTTGCTGTGTGGACAAGAGTACTGGCAGACAGATGAAAAAGAAAGAGACACTGACAATTCTCATAGAGAGATGGATGAAATAATCCTGAAATAACTGCAATGTTTCTTTGGGTTAAGTAATAAAATTGTAATGTGAAGGTGCAAAGGACTGCAGACTATATCATAGATGAAAGGAGCACAAATGCACAAGTACCAGTTACTTTTGGGACTTCCTTATTCTGGGGAACTTTGTAATCTAAAATGCAGATGTAATCCAATTATTGTGGTAGACCAATCATTGATACTAAAAACATATGGATACTCTGTATAGAAGCCATGTAGATGTGAGTTTTTTAGGACTTGAGGATTCTGGGGGGTCAATGCTTGGCACCTTGGTTGGGGATAACAGTTCGAATTCAATTACAGAGTTGACAGTACAAATAAATTATTAGATACCATGTAGGAGAGTGCGAGAACTGGTACAGAAGTGATGTAAATATCTGAGTTTTGCATGTTTAAGTGCATGTTTAAACTTTTGTGCTAGGTTTAGTCAAGAGACTTAGGAATGTGGTCATTAATCGTGAGCACAAGATTCTGGAAGTTAGGGAGTTCTAGTACTGAAATGTGACTCTTAAAATTTATACAAGCAGACACGCACAAATACACACACACACACACACACACACACACACACTAGTCTATCATCCAAGTTAGGAAATTTACAGATTTTATTTCTTTTGCATTTGTTAGCTGGATTGTCTTTTAGTGGAAGTGTGTGTGTGTGTGGGGGGGGGGTGGGGGGGTGGGGAGTTCCACATGACAAGATAGAAAGATGGTTAGATAGACAGAAAGCTGGACAGATAGACAAAATGAGTAACTAGCATTGCAATAAATAAGATTGTTCTCCTTTGTAGGCATATTCATGTTAAAAACTTGTTGTTGTTACACTTTCTTTATAGCCTCCACTCAAACCTATATTTAAAAGCACGCTTTTTTCACAGCTCAGCATGTCTTCCAAGTCAAAAATATAACGTTATCTGATCAAGAAGAAATGGTTAGACATTGTATATGTGATTCACCAGCCTACAGTCCTACATTGTTTCACACTTATCAGCTGTGCCGAAGATTATGGAGCAGTTAATTGCAAGGCAGACCACTGAGTCAGGTTTGAAGCTTCAAGCCAGCACCTGCAGTGAAACTGTATAAGTATCTAACATTAATATTATTGTATATTGCTGAAAAACACTTGAAGCAACTTTAATAAACTTCTTATAGATGTAAGAGTGGGATGATCTGGAATTCATGTCCACTTTAACTTCAGTGCACAAATCTGTACCGGCTTATATTGGGAGCTCCCAAATCTGGCAACTCTGTGTGAGTACAAGTGTCTGTGCATAGCTAACACTAAAAACTATAGACTGTGAGGCTGAAATGTGATACACTAGTGACAAACACTGTCATCACTAAAGTGTGTTCTCTATTATTTGTACACTGTTATTTGTATTATTTGTGCTTGGCCAACTCCTGGCTTTGTACCTGTAATTCTCCAGCCTATAACTACGTTCTGTATAGGTAAGCAACCCCTGCTAACTGACTGCCAACCTCCTCTTATCCTTGAAACTACTTGTATTGTAACTCACTCAAAGCATGTTTACTGCAATATCATTTGCTATGATAAAGCTTCCACTTGAGGCCTTCATATAATAGCATTGTGTAAATACTATGTGCTCATGTTATGCCCATGTAAGTTGTTAACTTCTATAATGTTTATATTTATCCTATTTTGTCATGGAGCTTTTCTCCCAGGGCCTCCACTGAAAAAGGACCTGTGTCCAGTCGAACTTTCCCAGTAAACAAATGTAAAATAAATAAATAAATAATGCTGAGAGAGTCGCATCTCAGAGAATTCCTCTTCCTCTTACTCCAAGACACATTGGTCACAGAGTTGGTATATATAGGTAGGAAAAGCATGGGATGGGCTGAAGAGGGTGACGCCCCTTCCTCACAGTGTTACAACTAGGTTTGACTTTAGTATTTCTGAGAGAGATTGCAGTTTTATGGTGTCGCATTTCAGTGTACATCACCACTGCATCATTCTTCTGTCCTGTGTTTGCAGATAAGAAAAGTCACTACTTATAGAACAGAAGTATGAACAGAAAACATCTCCTACAGAAAATATATTTTCCTAGCTTTTATAACAATTACTCTTGTCATCTTACCAGCCTCCAGCCCAGTTTTGACACTAGATATCTGACCGTACCCCTGTCCAGTTCTTACATTTATTTGGCCAAACTTCTCCTTGGTTTTGCCACCCTGACTACCATTAAAGCTTCTTAACTACTTCAGATGCACTTGTCATCAGCCTCTGACCAGTTTCAAAAGCATTTTTTTACCTGCCACGTAGAGGTAAATGACCTTTCAATAAATAAGTAAAACCATGTATGTGACCTGAGCTCACGATATATGCTTTACATATCTTTTTGCCAGCAAAATTAAATTGAGATTAGATTTCAGGTCAGATGTTCTTGAAAGAGTTTTAGCTATTTTGATTATTTTTTTTTTGACAAAATAGTTCTTATGCTATAACTATTCCAGTCTGAGATCTAGGTAGGCAGTGAGGAATATGAAGGAAGGTACCAACTCAGTCGGCTTTTCTAATGGAAGGACACCCTTGAGTGCTAGAGATTTGTCACTTGTGGTTTTAACCACATGAAAAAAAAAAGTTTTGTTGAAGGTAACGAACAGCCTGCTTTCCGGTGAGCTGCAATTCCAAATCTCAAAACATTTCCTTCACCCACTTATGGGTCAAAGGACTAGAAGATATTGTATATTTCTGTATCCCTATTGCGAGATCAGTGGAATTAACTAGTTAACTCCATAGGCCTTTTCTTGTATATATTAATAACCTCATTATTACATTTTACATGCCTGCAAATCTCTTCTGAATGACATTATGACTTTCACAGCTGCTGACTTGCAAGCCTATAGTCACATTTCTGGAAGATCTGTCTTTAATGGTTTTGAAATTGCAGACTTGGAAATATCTTAGGCTAAATACGCTACACCAAAATTAAGGAATATTATGGAAACAATTTTCAACCAGCCCTGCTACATATCATAAAATTGTTAGGTGACTATGCTTTGTGACTATTCGGTCAATAGTTCTGAAGTTAAAGAAATATGGATACGTGCGAAATTTACAAAATGGATACCATGAAGGATAATGATCAGGCCTCCGGTCATAACGGACTTGTTGTGTATTGGACACACGGATGCCAAGTAATTAACCTTGAGAGAGAAGCGCTAGGTGAATATGAAATGTAATAAAATGTTATGGTCGATGACCGTGCTAGGTGAATATGAAATGTAATAAAATGTTATGGTCGATGACCTGATAATACTTTGTAGTGGATGGAGCTTTATCTGCTCCATGTACTATCAGTTACAGGAAAAAAAAAAACCCAAAGGAGCACAAAATGTTTTACTGGATTTAAAAGCCGGTAAAACAGTTGGTGCTGATAAACCGACAACAGTGCACCTCTTAGTTTATCTGCTTAGGAATTCTGAACAAATCCAAAAATAATGTGGGGACAAAGGGTCAAAATCAGGGTCATTTTTTAAATACTACTCTTATTCACTTAAAAAGTTACAAAAACAACAGGTTTTGTACCGATCTGCACTTTCTGAGCAATAAGAAGTACAGTTATAATGACTGGCTTTATTGACTGACTAATCGTCAGTTAATTACCAGAGAACCAAATAACTGAGAAGGGACAAGAGCACATATAAAAGACAAAGTCAATGGCTGTTGACAGGCATGAACAACAGGTAAAAACAAAGCTATTTTACCTTCTGCTGCTGGTCTTTGCAGCTGGCAGTGTCCACTGGTAGTCCCTAGCATGAGCCCACTAGTAACAGCACTTGGGGGATGCCTAACAGTCGTTAGGCATTCCTTGAATGTTGTTACAACTGAGTTTTGTGCTAGGGAAAGTGTTACAAGTTCATCTTTTTTCCCCAATATATTGGTAAAAACTGCAAAAAAACCAAGCCAAGCTAGTCATCAGTGTGTAAAACCTTAAACTTTCTGTAGTGAAAGCCCATGGGATACATGTAAATGACCCATTAAGGGCATTCCAGCCACATGGCATGACCTTTTACAGCTTAATGGGCACATTCATGACAATAAAGCTAATATTTTGCTCTGTGCACTATAATATGACTGCTTATGACCATGATGAAAATGTAAAACAAGTGTAAAAATATAATAGGATATTGACCTTTGTACTATGGTAGACATGTAACAGTGCTTTGTAACTCACACGGAGATGGGAAATGTACAATAATATTATTTTTATACTATGGACTGTATAATCAGCCAATCTGAAGGTTAATGTACCTGTAGATACATTTTGGAAAGACAGTTATTAACTTAAGACAGGCAATAAATATTTTTACCACATACATTAGCAGTTCTAAATTCCTGTTCAGTTTTGCTGCAGCTGTTGTAACAATCCTTTTGAATAATATTTATGTTTACAACTCAAGAAGACGTCATGCCTTTCATCACTTAAAGGCATCAAAGAGAAAACTTAAAATAAAAGTGGGTTCAGTTGTATACCACCAATAAACAAGAGGCCAGACCTAGGCAATCAAAGGAGAACCAGCAACTTGCTAATGATTTGAGCAGGCTATCACTACACCTTGATCTGTAGGTAGCTTTGCTACTGATGCTCAGTTAGGCTGTAAAGCATGGTATTGGAGAAAGTTGACAATTTTTTTTTTTTTTTTTTTGCAAAGGACGTACCTAAAGGAACGAAGGAAGGTGAGAAAGTAATCATTGTCCGACATTTGCTGTGCATAAAACACATCTAGAATACAAAATGGAATGTGGGCTAAAGAAGCAATTGAGAAAACAATGACATTACTATAATGGAAATAAAAAGTTAACACTATTGATTATTGTTTAAATACATCTATAAGAACAAAGTGACTGGTTGATGTGAAATGAAGATTAGCATTTGAATGTATTTAGTGGTATGCCAAATAAAATTTACCTGGCTATTTTTAATAAGTGATTTGGGATGTTTGATGACCATCTAAGCTACCAGCACCAATTCAAACAGATGGGACCTGGATTTAGCAGTACATTTAATGGACAACACCTCAGGACTGCAGTATTCCCTATGCTGCACTTCGGGCCAGAATTAGAACATGAATCCAAACACCTGGTATAGGGAAAGAACCTACATCCTTCTGATCTTGTAAGCTTCAAAGGCAGTGTGTGATGCAATGGGATACTGCCACTAACATTTATCTAGTAAACAAATCTGAACTAAAAGTACATTAAAAAACAAACAGCCTAGTACAACAGTGGATCAAAGAGAAGACAGTGGGCTTAAGCCATGTGAAAAAACAGATCTGCCAAAAAACTTGTTCCAGATTCACTTTCTTTTTATCTGACACTAGTTTGCTTCGCAAGCCCTCACACACACACACACACACACACACACACACACACACACACACACACACACACACACACACACACACACACGCATGTGCACAAAGCTGTAAAGCCACATACATAATTACAATGTGCAGTTTATTTTGAACAAAACAAACGATCCTGTTAGCCCTAACTCATGTTAAACTAACCGTTTTATCTATTTTCCTGCTATGCTCAACAGACATTCCATTGCCTAAAATCAACCCATATTTTCTTGCAGTGGAGGTCTGACACTGATGCTAACTTTGTAAGCCTGCCCTAAACAAAAACAGCATAACCCCTCATATTTAACAACTGACCCCCCCCAACAACAACTTAATCCAACAAGTAGATTTTTAACACAAATACCTTGGATCCTTTTACTGCGGTGGTGGTGCTGCGGTAGCGTTGTCGCCTCACAGTAAGATGTTGTCCTGTTCGATTCTCAGCTAGAGCATCTTCTGTGTGGAGACATGCGTGAATGGGCGTACCTTCGTTGAAGGTTGCACATCAGGGCTGGCAACTCAGCACATAAAAATCTACTGCCAATCATTAGCGGACCTTTGCTGTGGTGACCCCTAACTGGGAAAAGCCGAAAGACACAACAACAACAACCTTGGATCCTTTTCAAACAGCATATGACACTATATTCCCCAAGGCTTCCCAAAAACTTAAGTGCTTGATACTTTATTTGTAAACACCAAATGCACTCAGAGAGGGATGCTAGCAGTAATGTTGGGAGGTTGGCATAATGGTTAAGGTGCTTACCTTACAGACACAAGGTGCAGGGTTTGATTCTCACACATGGGGTAATCAGCTAGGCTTAAAATAGCTCACAAGACTCGTTAGCCTAGTACTAATCTAAGAACCTATAAATAATGTTTGATATCCAGACATGAGTTTGTCCTGTCTCTGGGTGCTCTTATCTTCTTCCAAGATACTGATGCTCCCACTCAATACATTCAAAAATACATGGCATTTGCTGGTTTGTTCACCTACCTCCTAGGATTAAACATCACTGCAGTACCTTAAAGAAAGCAAACTGGCTACAACTTACATTGCAGGCTACCTTCCTGCTCTAGTGGTTCATGTCCCAGTCTGCTGCTTACATTGCAGGCTACGTTCCTGCTCTAGTGGTTCATGTCCCAGTCTGCTGCTTACATTGCGGGCTACCTTCCTGCTCTAGTGGTTCATGTCCCAGTCTGCTGCTTACATTGCAGGCTACATTCCTGCTCTAGTGGTTTCAAGCCCCAGTCTGCTGCTTACATTGCAGGGTACGTTCCTGCTCTAGTGGTTCATGTCCCAGTCTGCTGCTTACATTGCAGGTACGTTCCTGCTCTAGTGGCTCGTGTCCCAGTCTGCTGCTTACATTGCAGGCTACCTTCCTGCTCTAGTGGTTCATGTCCCAGTCTGCTGCTTACATTGCAGGTACTTTCCTGCTCTAGTGGTTCGTGTCCCAGTCTGCTGCTTACATTGCAGGCTACCTTCCTGCTCTAGTGGTTCGTGTCCCAGTCTGCTGCTTACATTGCAGGGTACGTTCCTGCTCTAGTGCTTCATGTCCCAGTCTGCTGCTTACATTGCAGGTACGTTCCTGCTCTAGTGGTTCATGTCCCAGTCAGTGCAACGGTAAGTCATTCACCTTACAAAGGCTCCTTTTCATTACAGCTGTAAGTGAAAAATGTGTCTATAAAACTGCACCAGCTAACTGGAATCACTTGAATAACAATGTACAAAAAGTGCCACAATTCCCTGTCTTTGTAAGAAAATTCAAAGAACACCTTAAAAAACAGTCATGCTCCTTATTTGACAAGAGATAACCGGCTCCAGTGAGGCCTCATTCCCCACCTCTTCTCCCATCTTCACTCCATATAAACGTAGTATCATATGCATTCTGTAATTGCAACTTGTAAATATTTTTGTAGCATATAAACCTTCATTAAATTTGTTTATACTATTATAATAAGACTTGATAATATGTATATAACATATAAACCTCCACTGAGTTTACTCATACTCCGAGTCACCCTCTCTTTTAGCTAGATTTCACTTTTTACTATGAACATTCTAGGTTTTGCCCTGTAATAATATTCCTTTATAAAATGCACATTTGCATGTTTGTACCTTTATGTAATTATTTTTCCTTTGTCATCCCATCTTGCTTCATACATTTTGGTCTCTACCCCAGTACCCCCATCCATTGCTGGATCTTCCATTTCCTCCTTTCACCCTCCCAGACTAACATTCCAAAATGTCCAGGCTGAAGCCAGTATGAAACTTTAGGGCATCCTAATTGGTCTTGCTGGCAAGTACATCTGCAAAGGGAAGCGATTTTAGTGCTATGACCTACTCTATTGTCCCTGTCCCTTCCCTAAGCCTATCAGTGAAACATCTGAACACTAGTTCCCTCTTCATGGACCATGCCTTTCCGAGATCAATGCCCCCCCTCCCCCCATGGTATAGGCATGCCCATCTCTCCCGCGGAAGCTTCTCAAATGCCTGAGCCGCTAATCAAACCCAGGTCACCTGGGCTATAGTTAGGGCTTTATCCCTCTATACCACTGCACTGGCTAATATATTTCTTAGGTTCATAGGTTCATACTAGGCTATCTGCCCTAGGGCATTTATAAGCCTAGCCAGAGTGTGTGTGGCTTTCACCACCCCTTAGGATGAGAATACTATACCCATTAGTTTGCTGTTTCTCTGTCCAGCAGTGATACAGAGATGATTCCCGGGGTAAACCTACGATCTCCCATTTCTCTTGAACAGAGTCAGTGAGGGGCTCTGCCTCACATGGACTGGGATTCTGTTCCATAGTGTAGGGAGTCTCTGGGTGATGAATCTGTCCCTCCAGCACGTCCTATTTATATCCGTGTTGAGGTTTAAGTCTCTTGCTCTCGTGGCTCTGGTGGATTTAGATTTTTGGAGGTGGAGCATGTCCACTAATTCCGGGTTGGACATGGCCTTGTATGTCAGGCACAGATCACCTCTGAGCAGACGGTATGCGACTGAATAGGGCTGGAGTTTCTTCAGTCGGGCATCGTATGACATATGTTTGAGCCCCTTTATCCTTTTGGTGAGGAACTTTTGGGGTCTTTCCAACTGCTGCAGGTGTCGGGTAAGGTACATTCCGAATGGGGTGTTGTACTCAATCATTGGTCTGATAAGTGAAGAGTACAGGGATACAATGACCTCTCCTGATCTGGATGTGAATCCCTTCATGATCAGGTGGGCAATGTAGAAGGTCTTCCTAACCACTTTGGCAATGTGTCAAAAGAGAGGTTACTGTCAACTTGGGTCCCCAGGTCCCTGATAACTTCTTCTGTGTTTAATGGATTACCACCTATGTGGTAATTAGGGGTTACCTTGTTTTTCCCAAAGGGTATGACTATACATTTTTTGGCATTTAGCTTAAGGCCATGGCTCTGGCACCAGTTATCCATTTCTATGAGACCTTTCTGGAGGATGTCTGTGTCTGATGGAGTGTCAATTATGGTGCCCAGTTTGCAGTCATCTGCAAATTTTGTCAGCCACAATTCCCCCATGTTTGCCTGCACTTCAGAAAAATAAATGCCGAACAAGAGGGGGCCCAGGACTGAGCCCTGTGGGACACCGCTCATGACCGGCTTAGAGTCTGACATGGCACCAGCAACTCTAACCCTGTGTGTTCTGTCCTTGAGCCAGTTTGCAACCCATCTTGTGACATATGGGTTTACATCTAAGCTGGTGAGCTTTTCTATGATGCCCGAGTGGGGTATTGTGTCGACGCTTTTGCTAGGTCAAGGTAGGCTGTGTGAACTGCCTTACCCTCATCAATGGCCTTAGTGACTGTTTGAAAAAGTCGACCAAGTTCAAGAGGCAGGATCTGCCCTTGACAAAGCCAAATTGGGTAGGATCCAGTGTCTGTAGGTCCCCAATGTCTTTATTTATGAGTTCCATTATGATCCTCTCCATAGCTTTGCAGACAAGGCTCGTCAAGCTTATGGGGCGGTAATTTCCAGGGTCCGTAGAAGCACCGCCTTTGTGGAGTGGGACCACAGTTGCTGTCGCCATTCTTTGGAGTGCGTATCCTGTAGTAAGGCTAAGATTAAACAGCAGCCTTATGTGTGGGTTTAGTTCCTCATTGAGTTCGTGTAGCACACAGCCAGGGACACCGTCCGGTCCCATTGATGCTGTGTTTTTTGCTTTAGAGAGAGCAGCTCTCACCTGGGCATCTGAGATGTTTGGGAGGCTAGACTCTGGTGGGATAGATATTTCTACTTTTGGGGGGGAGAAATTAGCACTGAACCTGTCTGCCAGTATGTTGGCAATGTCTGTGGGTTCAGTGATTTTTTTATCATTTTGGACTAATTCTGAGTATATCTGGGAGTTTCCACCCAGGTTTCTAACATAGCTAAAGAAGGCTTTATGATTGTCTTTTGTGTCATTAGCGATTTTTCTCTCAAAGTTGGCCTTGGATGATTTTATGAGTGATCATAGTTTTTTGCTAGTATTGATCAGAGATGCCTTCCCTTTTAGGGATTTTGCTCTGTCATGTAGTAGCTTTCTCCTCTTGTTGTAGAGTTTGTTTATGGCTTATTTCTTTTTCGGTTGTTCTAGACCTGTTTATACTGTTGGCTTAGACTTTATGACCAATAAGCTATTAAGGCCAAGAATGTCCATCTGTACTTCAGAAACTTTTTGGGCACTTACCTGGTTAACCAATCAATCAACAAATAACCTGTCAACATGATACCAATGCATATGTTGTGTGGAACAGCACTTTGCTTGGCAGATGGCATGTCCAGATTTGATATTCCTCACTTCACAGCATCCATGATGCCCTTGCCATATATGCCTTTATTCATTTTCACAGATACAAATTTTGATCTGCATTCTCATTGTTTTCTGCTTCGTTTCTGCCATCCATTTTATATTTCTCTATAAACTAACTGATATAATAATGTACTTATTTCTCATTATCACAAGTGTCAGGACATACTGTTTCATCCAGCAGCTTATGGATACCATATACAGAATATTCAAGTAATCTCCCATATAAGTCATCTTACATTTCATTCGGTTTCCCATTTCTTTTTTTTTGAAACTATGAGATTCTGCCTACTATATTGAAAAGCTCTGTCAGGTTTGTCATCACTGTATTATTTGTTTTTGTTATATTCACTGCCGACATTTGATCTAAATTGTGTGTGTTTACTGTAACCTATGTTACTAGACATTTTCTCCATTGGGTGCCACTGAAAGCAGATATTTTTCACAAATGGTTATTCATGGCTATGAAATCACTACTGCTTAGACTAAAGGAATCAATTGGCCAATACCAGAATCACCAGCAGAACCATCAGAATCATGGAAAATCTTGCATAGACCAGGTAATGGGTTTTGTTGGCAGGAGAGAGAGACATTTTTGAATTCCAACAAAACAGTTAGGTGCGCACATCCAGACTAACGTCATCACACATATCACACATAATCTACCATTACACTGCAAATGTTAGTTACCAAATAGATTTGTGCTTGCTTGATCACCGAGTACCCACTGCAACCTTGCTCATTTGTTCTCCATCATTGGGGTAATGAGTGAGTCATGGTGGCAGTCATCATCATTCTAGGTGAACATGGCTTTTCTGTTTATCTGAATTTAACCCCTGCCTCGATGCAAGATGTGCATGTTTGTAGACTGTGCGATGCCTTCTGTGCGAGTTAGCACATTCATGCATTCTGTGTTAAAGTTACTGCACAGAGACATGCATTTGTCCCCAATCTACCCTTGTGCTACACAACACATCCACTCTGTCTGATACTGGTGTTGACTGCACCCTGCTGATGAGAAAGCTGGCAACAATCATTTACCTCCCACTCCACCTTCCCTCAATGGCTCCTTCAGCATCCACAGCAATGTGGATCTTGGGTCATCAGAGTCGCAGTCAGGGATCACCACATAACCAACAATCCTATTTGCTAAACACTAAAACATAAATTTCCAACTATAATTTGACTATAAAAAGCTTAGCTTTTCAGTTTAAGAACTGGTTTTCCCAATAGGCTATCCATGTCTGAATCTCTGCACCCCATGTTAGGAGAAATGAAACCTGCCATCTGTTTCTCTATTAAGTCACATAGCAATCACCTACTCAATTTATTCATCATTTCATTCTTCATTCCTTTTGGGCCCGTTTATTCATGATCCAAGTTTATGTTAATCCCTTTTTTCGTTTCCTGATCAACAAATTGCCACTGCAACCATGCCCATTTGTTCTTCATCACTGGGGAAACAATCAAGCCATGCTAGTGGTCATCACCTAGGTAGCCACGAGGTGTCACTCCAGTACTGTTGAGTGATGTCCAACTCCTGTAGCAACACCATGAACAGTTGGTACAATTCACAGAGTTTACTATGTCCAAATTAGAGGCTTAGAAATGGTAGAAATACATATAAATCACAAGTAGCAAATTACACAAGTTATGTAGCTGAAAAACAGTAGGGATAAAGTGACTTAGAAGGCAATGCAGTAAATCAAGCACGGCCAATAAAATAGTCTTTCTTGAAAATGTTTTGCCCCTATTGATGGGTCTGTTGGCTACCATTAGTTTATCTCCTTAGTTTTAATGCCAAAGGTCAGGCTATCCTGATCTGTTACTTTTTTTTCATTGTCTGAGAGGAGATTGAGGTAACCCTGTGCACCATCATGCTCACAGCTGTATGGACTTTTGGTTTTATGCCCTAACCCCACACCTGCTGTGCAGTATCAGAAAACTATTAAGGCTAAGATCATCTGTTGGTGAATGCCCCAATTTTTGCAAGCTTGGGATGCAAGCCCCCAAATACTGCAACTACTGCAGCTATCATCCCATGGTTAAGACCCATCACTTCAGGATAGGCAAGCTGGTAATATATCACTATCTTTTGTATCCCCCCCCCCAGTTAACTCCTTAAGTACCAAGATCACTAGTCAAGGCAGGATATGTAATCTACTACTACATATCGACAGAATTTGCCGGACATAACTGGATTTGAAATAGAAATTCTACAATGTCCTGTACTCAGGAAATAAACATAATTATTGCGGTTACAAAGACAGACAACATAAAAAAATTCCAAATATCTCTTAGCAAATAAATTAGCCAGTAGCCAGCCAATATTATCTAAGCTAGTTAGAGAACTATTTATGAAAAAGAATTAAAGGCTGCTTCATTCTAAAGACAGGAGTTCAGTTACTGCCCGAGTCATGCATGGCGGTCAGCATTTCCTACTTTAAATGGAATTTGCAGTTTCAGTATTTCAACAGGTAGTACATTTTTTTGCCTTTAGTACTAGAAGATCAGAATGTTCAGGGTTCTATTCCCAAACACGGTAGATGGACTAATTTTTCTAAGACTGATAAGGGGTGATGCACTCCTGAGTGTGCATTCCTTTCAATGAAATGTTAAACCAGGGTCCCACCTGCCTGAGTTGGTGGTAGCTCAGGTAGATGTAAGAGATCCCATGGCATCTATTCAAAAAAGTAGGGGAAGTCCCTTGGTGTTCTAGCCAAATTTTCCCTACTCAGTATGATTACCACCATGAGTCACCCCCACAAAAGAGGACGTTGGCCTAATGGTACTAACCTGGCCAACAATATGCAAATAAATAAATAAAAAAAAAAATACACAGACTGACTAAACTCCCTGCCACTATACTCTGTATCACATAGACTTCTTAGGGGAGACTTATGCCTGGCTTCACAGCAATCTCAGACCCCAACCGAATGAATTTACTGCATATCTGTAAATCAAACGGGACTAGAGCTACCTGTTCCAGGGACCTAACTATGGCCTGTGACTTAAATAGGACATGCTGGATGGACAGATTTGTCTCCCAGCAACTGCCACGTCTTTGGAATCGGCTGCCAATTCATGGGAAGCAGAGTACTCCCCCTACGATGCTGTTCAAGTGGAAACTGGACGAGCAGATGTGGCATTCTAAATTCTTACCAGGGATAGTGCCCACAACTGTCCTGGACATGGGCTGTCATTACTAAATGCAATCCTGGGTACTGACTATCATATCTCGGGTATTACATTGGGATGAATTGGCTAGGCTTAAAATGACTTCCGGGTAATAGCCTAGAAAACTCCTACGATCCTATGATAAATAAATAGATAGAAAGTTGCACTAGGAAGTCCCCAAAGCTGAGAAGGCTCTTTGCCCTATTGTGAGGTTGTTCTATAGACTGTGCAGTACATTGGCGCCATTGAAGTGGGGTCACAGGTAATTGTTAGCCTATAGTGTAGACTCCCTCTTATCCGGTCTCACTTGGACCAGACGTTAGACTGGATAAAAGAATGTCTGGTTAATCAGAAAAAGTGTACAAAATAACATTTATAGGTTATTTTATTTATTTATTTTTATTTATTTAAATTTGTTGACCGGGAGTGTCCGACTGGATGTGGGTCCATTTTCAGCGGAGGCCCGGGGAGAAAAGCTCCACAGTAAAATAAACAGACAGTAGTTACATTGGATTACATAGCGATTAACAATTTAACATATAAATTACTTACAACATATTTACAGATGAAGAACATAGTACATCAGTAGACAACTAGAATCTTTATCTGTGAAGTACGTAACAGGCTTTAACAAATGTAACAATGAGAAGTTCCTGCTGTATAATAAGTACTAGGCTTATGAGCATCTGAGCTTGCTACCATCAAGGTAGTTAGTGGAGGTGAAAGAAAGGTAGTAGTTGGATGGGGCGGATGATATTAGAGTGAGAGTTGCAAGGGCATAGCCAGCATGTTTTTAGGTGCGCTTTTAATAAAGTTTTGAAGTTGGTGCATGATGGTATGGAGGTAATTGTGGGTGGGAGTGAGTTCCATAATTTGGCTATGGCGCAAGAGAATAGTGCTTCACCAGCAGAGTTATTGGCTTTAGTGATCTGCAAGTGATTTTTGTTGCTGGATCTTAGTGGTCTGGTGGTGTGATAGGGTTGGAGTAGATTCTGGAGGGATGGGACATTTAGTGGATGGTTTACTAGTTTGTGGGCGAGTGAGAGTTGATACCACTGAAGGAGGTGAGGAAGTTCAAGCCAGCCCAGTTCAGCAAGTGAGAGACAGTGGTGACTACAGTAGGATGCCCCTGTGGCGAATTTGGCGATTTTGTTGTAGCAGGTCTCTAGTTTGTTTAGATCACATTGCCTTAGGTTGGTATATACTGGAGAGGCATAAAGTAGGGTGGAGATAAGGTGGGGATTTGCTATTGAAATCTTTGCTGCTTTGGTGAGAAATTGTTTATTTCTGTATAATGCTCCTAGTTTTTTGTGGACTTTTTTATGGTCATGGATATGTGAATGTCAAATTTTAGTTTATTGTCTATTTCCACTCCTAGCAATTTGGTGTGTTCAGTTGGGTATATAGTGGTGTTGTCTTTTGCTGTGATGTTAAAGTGAGAGTTGTTTTGAGTATGTTTGGTGGGTTGGAAGATGAGTAGTTTAGTTTTGTTTGGGTTGAGTATTAATTGGGCATCGGATAACCATGTTTCAACAGAGGAGAAGGCTTCCTGTGTGACTTTTTGCAGTTTGGGTAGGGACTGGGCTGAGCAGATGATGGTTGAGTCATCTGCGTATTGGATGAGTGTGCCATGTTTGGTGGCAGAGGCTAGATTATTGGTGTAAACAGAGAAAAGTAGGGGTCCAAGGATGGATCCTTGGGAACCCCTATGGAGACAGGTAGTTGGGGAGATATGTCATTCTGCCATACAACGGATTGTTGGCGGTCAGACAGGTAACTCTGAAACCAGTTGGTGACTGATTGTGAGAAGGATAGGTTATTGAGGACAGAGATAAGTTGTTTGTGTGGGACCATGTCAAATGCTTTAGATAGGTCTAGGAAAGTAGCAGAGGAGAGATAGCCATTGTTTTTATGCTGAAGGATAGTGTTAGTAAAGGAGAGTAAGGCAGTGGTGGTGCTATGGTTTTGTCGGAAACCATGCTGAGTACTGGAAAGGAGGTTGTTAGTAAGGAGGTAGTGTGAGACCTGAGAGTGTATGCATCTCTCTAGTATTTTGGAGAGTGGAGAGAGAATAGCTATGGGGCGGTAATTGGTTAGTTCAGCAGAAGGTCTGCCTTTGTGGAGGGGAATTATATGTGAGACTTTCCACAATGTGGGAACGTAACTTTCTGACAGAGATTGGTTAATCAAGATGGATACTGGGTAGGCCAGAGCATCAGCTGCGATTTGTAGGTATTCACTTGGGAGGTTGTCTGCTGCTAATTTGGTGGGTTTAAGTTTAGTTAAGAGTTTTTTAATTTGGAGGTAGGTACAGGAGAAAAACAGAAGGCAGTGGGGAGATTACTAGTTGAAGGTGTGGGTTGGAGGGGAGGGGGTTGTGTTGTTTAGCTAGTGATAGTATGGTTTGGGTGAAGTGTGTGTGTTGAATGAGGTAGCAATATTTTCTGAGGAGTGAGGGATGTTAGGAGGAGGGGTGCTGACTTTACCTGGGTGGAGGATGGAGTTTATGGAGGACCAGAATTGTTTGGGGCTGTGTTGTGAGGAGTCTAGGGCAGACTGGTAGTATTGGAATTTGTCCCATTTTATTAGCTTTTGACTCTATTGCGTAGTTCTAGGAATTTCTGTCTAGCTGCGGGGTTTTGGTTTTGCCAGTGCTCCCGGCTTTATCCCTGTTTTTCATTTCTGACTTAGTGGTTTTCTGTAGCCATGGGGAGGGTTGTGCTTTGGTTCTGGAAAATCTTATGGGGCATGGTAATTAAGGATGTTCAGGAAGGTAGTATTAAAAATTTCAACTCGTCATCTACACTGAGGTACTTTAGAGAATGCCAGTCACACTCTTTGACGGATGAGATGGATGTGGGTGGGTTAAAGTTTATTTTTTTACGTATTTGATGATAGATGACAGGTTTAGCTTGGTACAGGTATTTTTTGAGTAGGAATGTTGGGGAGTGATCACTGAGGCTATCTGATAAGCAGCCTGTTATATATGACTGAGGGTTCTTACTGACTAGTATCCAATCCAGGGTAGAGTGCTTGCTGGAGTTTTATTTATCCTTGTTGGTGACTGGACTAGTTGGGTGAAGCCATGAAGGTGTACATGATGGGTTGGATTGTTGCCAGAACAGGATTGCCAGTCAATATTGAAATCACCTAAGATGATAGTTTCTTGGCGGAGATGGTGGGTAGACCTGCTGAGGAGGTTTTCTAGTGGAGGGATGTTTTGGCCAGGTGGGAAGTAGCATCCAATTATGTTGATGGTTTTGTTTTGGTTAATTTTGAGGTTGGTATATATTATTTCTTCATTGCCTATTTGTGGAGCTGATGATTTTAAGATCTGGATGTTTAGATGCTGTTTAAATATTATAGCTACACCACCTCCTTTTTTGTTTAGCTGGTCTACTCTTAGTATGCTGTAACCTGTAGGGAGTATTTGCTCACTGGTAATGTGAGGTTTTAGCCAGGTTTCTGTCAGGATGACTATATCTGGGGAGTATAAGTCTATGGTGGCATGGAGTTCATGGACTTTGTTGGATATACTTCTAATATTTAGGCTTAGTAGAAGGAAGTCACTTGGCTTTCTATTGGCTGTAATATGGGAGAAGTTGTGGTTTCTAGTCTGATTATGAGGATTGGGGTTGGAGATGGTAGGGCCAGGGTTGGGGTGGATGTCTGCACTTAGGGCTAGTTTTGATATGCATGAGATTATTAGTTTTCTCAGTTTTTGAATGTGTTTGTTTATAAGGGAAACTTTATGATTGTGCTCTGTGGGTAATAGGTATGGTGGGAGGGTTACTATGTTAAGTTGTAGGGATGCTTTACGTTTGAGTAATATAGTTGGTAGAATATGTGGGGGGTGCATAGGAATAGTTCTTGAGCTGGTGGGAGGGGAGCTGAGTGAGGGTGAGACATGAGTGGTGGTGTGAGTAGTAGTACAGTGGTAGTGGTTGAGTGGGGGAATGATGGAGCTTTGGTAGGATGTAAGATATGCAAGGAGAGTGCATGCAGTGAGCAAAGGAAAGGTATGCTTGTACGTGTCAGTTGAGGAGGTGTGATAGTAGAGGGAATATGGAGGAGGTAGTGTTGGGTTAGCGCTGTGGTTGGCTATTGGAAAGATGGGAGGGGTTTGAGTGCAATAAAGGTGGGACCACTGGGGGCGGGAGGGAATAGGGGGCAGGGTGGGGAGCAAAGCGGGTAGAGACCCTGTTAGGTTCTTGAATGAGGGGCTGGAAACAATCACAAAGCAAGACAAGTATGTGTGAAGAAACAATCACAATTGACCAAGGACTGCTCTGAAACTGTAAGTCTTTTCTTAATTTCTCAGGTGGAAAAACAGGATAATCTTGTATCAGTAGGCTACTGTGGTCATAGTTTAAATTAACAAACACACAGTATTGATCAGTTATGGATACTATTTGCTAACAGAAGGGAATAAGAGAAAGTGGAAGATGTGTGTGTGTGGTGGTGGTGGGGGGCTGCTTACAGCCAAAGCACAGTCTCCAGGGGAAATGAAGATTGGCTCAAACAGGTAGACACATACTCAAAGTTAACTGTAGCTGTTTGCAGACAGTTCAGACCCGGACTGCGCTTTTCTTATAAGAATGTTAAAGGTGGTACTGCAGTTGAATACTTAAGAGTGGTGTTAGGTCTAGAAAAGAAGAGTACAGAGAGGAGTAAGCACTTTTGAGATGGTAAATATATATTATAAAGATTATAAAAAACACACTGAGCAAATAGCTACCACATGCAGGACAATGTCCTGAGCCACTACTTAGTATATGCAGATACTGAGCCAATTGGAAGAACATTAGAAAACAAAAACCCAGACAGTTATGCAGCCACAGATAAAAATATAGCGAGCAGCAGTCTGTCGTGGTTCTCCAATGTGATTCTATCCACCAGTAACAGCACAAACTTATAGAAATAATTTAGACACTAGTATGAGCTGTCTACACACAACACAATTACATGAATAGCATTAGTGAACAAGGTGCAGCTATGCAAATAGACCATACTATTATACTAAAAACAACTTGGTGCAGACAAAATGCTAGCATGCCATAGTAACTTCCAATAATAATGCATAAATCATATTAGATGTCTAACACAATTCAACATAAACATATACAGTTGTTAAATGTCTAATACAATCCAACATAAATAGGCATTTACAGTTGTAAAACACTTACTGGAGAGACACTGAGCCTTCATGGGGCCTGTAGCAGAGTGGATTGTAGTTTTACAAATGGTGCCTGCCACAGGTAATATTTAATAACTCTGGGATTGTCTTAAGGTAATAAACAGGGAAGGGGAGGAGAGAACAAGGGTGTGAGCAGGCAGTTCTTTGTACTGCTGCTAATGAGCCAAAGCAAGACGAGTATGTATTAAGAAACAATCACAATTGACCAAGGACTGCTCTGAAACTGTAAGTCTTGTCTTAATTTCTCAGGTGGAAAAACAGGATAATCTTGTATCAGTAGGCTACTGTGGTCATAGTTTAAATTAACAAACACACAGTATTGATCAGTTATGGATACTATTTGCTAACAGAAGGGAATAAGAGAAAGTGGAAGATGTGTGTGTGTGGTGGTGGTGGTGGTGGTGGTGGTGGTGGGGGGGGGCTGCTTACAGCCAAAGCACAGTGCTCTCCAGGGGAAAATGAAGATTGGCTCAAACAGGTAGACACATACTCAAAGTTAACTGTAGCTGTTTGCAGACAGTTCAGACTCGGACTGCGCTTTTCTTATAAGAATGATAAAGGTGGTACCACAGCTGAATACTTAAGAGTGGTGTTAGGTTCAAAGTTACCTGTAGCTGTTTGCAGACAGTTCAGACCCGGACTGTGCTTTTCTTATAAGAATGATAAAGGTGGTACCGCAGTTTAATACTTAGAGTGGTGTTAGGTGCAGAGTTAACTGTAGCTGTTTGCAGACAGTTCAGACCCGGACTGCGCTTTTCTTATAAGAATGTTAAAGGTGGTACCGCAGTTGAATACTTAAGAGTGGTGTTAGTTTCAAAGTTAACTTTAGCTGTTTGTAGACAGTTCAGACCCGGACTGCGCTTTTCTTATAAGAATGATAAAGGTGGTACCGCAGTTGAATACTTAAGAGTGGTGTTAGGTTCAAAGTTAACTTTAGCTGTTTGTAGACAGTTCAGACCCGGACTGCGCTTTTCTTATAAGAATGATAAAGGTGGTACCGCAGTTGAATACTTAAGAGTGGTGTTAGGTTCAAAGTTAACTTTAGCTGTTTGTAGACAGTTCAGACCCAGACTGCGCTTTTCTTATAAGAATGATAAAGGTGGTACCGCAGTTGAATACTTAAGAGTGGTGTTAGGTTGGAGAGACACTGAGCCTTCATGGGGCCTGTAGCAGAGTGGATTGTAGTTATAAATCAGCTAGAATAACAGGATTTGTGTTAGTATGGATTTTTTCTAAATGGGCGGCGCAGTGGTGCAGCAGTTAATGCTGTCGCCTCACAGCAAGAGGTTCTCTGGTTCGATTCTCAGCCAGGGTGCCTTCTGTGTGGAGTTTGCATGTTCTCCCTATGTTCGCATAGGTTTCCTCTGGGTACTCCGGTTTCCTCCCACATTCTAAAGACATGAGTCTGGAGCATTTCTCCCCGGGCCTCCACTGAAAACAGGATCTGTGGAACCTAGTCTGACTTTCCCGGTCAACAAATGTTAAATAAATTAAATAATTAAAAATAAAATAAAAAATTGTCTTTGTCTTTCGGCTTTTCCCAGTTAGGGGACGCCACAGCGGAACTCCAGTCTGCTAATGATTGGCAGTTGATTTTTACGTACTGGCTTGTATGAAGTCTAAAACTCAAATGTCTGTCATTATTTAGCCTAGAGGAGGCAGAAGTGCTGTTCTTCTCTGTTGTCTTTTGCTAGGGCTATTCCAGAAATGTATTTGATGGCTGGTTAAAGAGGAGGCTAGTTAAAGAGAGGCTGGATAAGAAGGATTCTACTGTATGTCTCTAGAGAGGGAAGCCTATATGATAATAGCACCTTAACTTAATGCATTATGACAGACTGATACAAATGACTCTTAGGCACTCAAAGGGGAAGATGAGGTATTCAAACCCTCCAGGTTCATACACATCAGAGTGCAGCTCAGTGCTTTATTTTATCTTTTTCCAAGTGACATATTTTTTGCTCAAAGTACATTTCTGTTTTTCTCTTAGCCTAATGCGTTTATTACAAGGACAATAGTAGTTTAGTACAGTGTACAGGATTATGGCTAGGAGCTGATAAAGATTTTCATCTAACAGAGTTTTATGTTTATTTCCTCACCATCCATTTGCCTAATGAATGACTCTGAGCAAGTGACTTACTCAGACACCTGTGAAAAGTGAGCTTGTGTCTGGTGATTTTACCTGCTTAACAAATGACTACAATTAACAGAAAAAAATATTAAAAAATAAACTGACTGTACATTTTAATAGATGTACACACAGCATAAGCATCACAACCAAAACTATGCTTTCACATCTCCCTGCCAGTGTCAAAGGAACATGAAAGTCAGAGAATGAATGGGCTGGTAGGAAATGGAGAACTGATATTTGATGAGGATAGGGTCCAGAAATATAGATTCTCACTAACCCCCCAGAAGTTCTCTTAAATTTATCTTGAAACATGCAATACAGACCTGGAACCTTGATCTGAGTTTGATTCCTACAACACCCAGTTCCATACTATCTACCTATGACCATATGATTTAATGGGACCAGTGTTCTACAGTCAACCATGAAAACACACTCATGTTTAATGTGTCTTAGCTGGTTAAAAAAACAAACACGTATGGATTCAGACTGTCAGTAGTGCTATATGTTTAATACGGTTAATATGGATGTGTAGCACCACTGGAATAAAAGTGCAAAGTTATGGTTGGGGCAGATTGAGAATAGCAGGGTGATGATGGTAGGGGGACAGAATAAAAAACATACAGAAGCGTACTGCAGGAGTGAAGCTGATGGCTTTAAAATGAGCATGAGCTCTTTTTCAGAAATGCAGTTGCTTTAATTTATTTTGTCACTGCTAGGTTCTTTCAGTCCATAGAAAATGCAACAATCCTCCCTTACATATCAAAAAAGTACTTTGAGGCTCCCTGAAAAAACAAAAATCTGCACTATGCAAGAGAGCCCCACCGCCCACATACACATGAAATAATCAAAATTTGGCTTACTGTTTTACTAATGATTTGCAATTGAATACACATATTTATTGATTATCACTCTGCATTTAGCCTGTTCTCACACAAAGTTACTACTGAATATTTAAATTACTTCTCCACCTTTTTGCTAAGATCAAGTGTAATGCTTTATGCGCATAATGTGCCAAACCTGCTTGGGCCCCTCTTGAAACAAGTCTGGGCCTCCATGTTTGGAGAAATGTTTCTCTAATGTAGAACTACTCACAGTCACACATGGAAACTACAGATGATAATCTTTTCTGTATTTGACAGATCTGAAAAAAAAAAAACATTCATAATTGTTCTGACAACTGAGCCGACAATGTATTCCCAGAAAATAACAAGTTTTCCTTCATCATAGGTAGGGAAGTTAGCATAATAATGGTTAACGGTAGATTTTTATTTATTTATTTATTTTACATTTGTTGGCTGGGCTAGTCTAGCTGGATACATGTCCATTTTCAGTAGAGGCCCAGGGAGATAAGCTCCAAGCATTAGTAAATTACAAGCTATATTACCAGATAACCAACCATGTAAGACTACAAATGTATAAAAGTGCCCGCAATACAGACAGCTTGTTTTACTACTAGTCGCTGGAACAACAGTTCCTTTTCACAGCAGTTCTCTTAGCAAATTATGTAAACCTCTAGTTGTATAAATCATGATTGCTTCCCATCAGTGAATAAAAACCCTCAGCAGAAGCAAATCAAACCTACCTCTCCTTAAGGCTGATTGGTAGCTCAGCTGATCATCACATTAACAGCATTTTATCAGCTCATTTTGCACAATTTAACATCAAAGTCTAATTTCCAGCTGCCACAATGACAGGACAATCAAGAATTGCACGAAAGTCAGGAACTGCCTCAGTCAGCAAATTTGCAATTCATTAGGTGCTTTGCATTTTGCCTGGATGCAGTTTCTGTCACGTCAGTGGCCCACTGAAGTCAAACTGCTGATACCAAAAGGAGTTTAGATATACTTTCATGGCAGTAATTTTACAGTTCAGTCTGATATAAACATATAAATGCACAGGTCTGATTCTCTTTTTTAACAAGTTCTCACTTTACACAGTCCAGTACTGCCCCCCCCCCCAAAAAAAAAAAAACTTACAGAAATAGAACAATTAAGAATACAGTTTATAACAGTATGATTTAAGCAGACCTGGTGACACAGACAACCATAAGAAATTCTCTTCATAAGTAGAGGACCACACTTACACACTCTTGTACATTCACTTTACCTCGTAGGCAAGCATGTTTTCAGGAGAATATTTTAAAATATATGTACTTATTTGATAAACACAGAACTGGACTAATATGAAGATTCCTTTTAGCCATAACAGAGACTAAAGACAAGCAACTGACAAAATCATCATTCACTTATTTTGTTGTTGGTTGTTATCTAGAAGGACGTAGTGATGCAGATTAACACAATTCGGCTATGGCCTAAACATTACGATACCAGGACAGAGAATACTCATTCAAAATACACTTACATATGCAGACAGCTAATCATAACTTACAAAGGTTGTTGTCTGGAGGGAATAACCTGACCAAAACAAGGTAGCTAAATCAATCAATCAATTGATCAATTAATCAATCAGCCTTTAGCCATTCTAATACGTGTCACAATAACCACTTCATTCAGATAACCTGTTGTATCAATTGAAACATTAATTGCCTCAATTGAAACATTAATTGCCTCAACTGAAACATTAATTGCCTCTGAATGAAAGGAAAGAAATCAGGTGACTCATGCCAGATAAAGAATACAAGGTCATAACATCACAGAGTGGTAGTAACCATGTACAAAGAGGGAGGCTATAGTATTACCAGAACGGAACGGATGATTAGATAGAGAGAAGGGTACCAGATGCAAATGTAAGTTAAAAGAAGGGACGGTATTAACACTGTGTAGATTACACCAGTTCATGCCCAATTACAAAGTTATAAAGCCAGGAGTTACATTTGTTACACATAAACACAGATTACCAATCCGAACACAGGCTGGGTGGCAATTACATAAAAACATTTAGTATGCAGGAATCAGCCATAAACTTTATAGTACAGGGTCACTTTTGATTTAGTAATGTGCAATTAACCATAGTGTACTTAGGAGCATGTCTTTAAGATCAGATTTTATAAATAAGTTTCTCTGGTATAAGGGGGAACATCTTACCACCAAAGAATGTCAAGATTGTGTACTTCAATTACAAAAGTCAATACTTGGAGACTCTAAACAACGTCTGGAAGTTAGCACAGAGGATTAAGGCTATGAGCTGTTAACAGGATGCTTCCTGTGGTCCAGAGTTTGACTCCTTCACCCTTTGTTGGCCTAAATGTGCAAGTCTGAGCAAGTCACTTAACCAGACAGTGTTTGCAGGCTGAGTCTGAAAACACACACACACTCACTCACACACACACACACACACACACACACACACACACACACACACACACACACACACACACACACACACACACACACACACACACACACACACACACACACACACACACACACACACACACACACACACACACACATATCTATATCTATATATTATACATAGACATTTATTTATATTTATTTATTTATTTTACATTTGTTTACTGCTGGGAAAGTCTGACTGGACATGTCCTTTTTCAGCGGAGGCCCAGGGAGAAAAGCTCCACATTGAAACATACAGAAATACAATATATAAGTAGAATATATAGGGAGCATAAGTTAAAACACTATCTAAATACAGTTCATAGGTAGGTACTAGGCTATTGGCCCTAGGGCCTATATAAGCCTAGCCAAAAAATGTACCCTGGCTTTCGCCACCCAAGAAAATTATTTTCCTGTGCCCCTGTCGAGCAGAGCCACAGAAGTGATCCCTGGGGTGAATTTCCCATTTCCCATCCAGTCATCAAGATTTTTCTTGAAGAGTGCTAATGAGGAGCTCTGTTTGACATGGATAGGTAGTCTGTTCCAGAGTATGGGAAGTCTCTGGGACAGGAATCTATCCCTCCAGCATGTTCTGTTTATTGTGTGACAAGGTTTAGGTCCCTAGAGCATGTAGCTCAGAGGGATTGGGATTTCTTTAAGTGGAGCATGTCCAACAGCTCTGGGTTTGACATAGCTTTGTATGTTAGGCAGAGATCGCCCCTGAGTAGGCGATATGCGATAGAGTAAAGCTGTAGTTTTTTGAGATGGTCTGCTTAGGGCATCTGTTTGAGGCCAGTAATCCTCTTTGTGAGGTATTTCTGTGGTCTTTCCAGTTGTTGTAGATGTCTTGTGAGGTACATACCAAAAGGGGTGTTGTACTCTATAATGGGTCCAATGAGTGATGAGTAGAGGGGAACAATGACCTCTTTTTTTCTGGATGAGAATCCTTTTGTGATGAGATGAGCCACGTAGAAGGATTTCCTGACTACTGTGGCGATGTGATTATTAAAGGAGAGACTACTGCCCACCTGTGTCCCAAGGCCTCTTATCACATTTTCAGCATTAAGGAGACTACCAGCTATGTGGTAGTTCATGGGTACAGAGTTTTTACCAAAGGAGAAGACAATACACTTTTTGGCATTGAACTTCAGGCCATGGCTTTGACACCAGGTATCTGTCTCAGTGAGGCCCTTTTGTAGTTTGTCCACATCGTTAGGAGTTTCGATTATGGACAAGCAGTTATACATACATAGTTAAAGAATATTGCAGTTTAGCTAATACACAGTGATTCTTAACCTAATCGACAGAATCAGAAGATTAACGATACGTAGAGAGACATTGCTTCATTAAACCTTTCAGTATAAGAAAATGGAGAACCCAGTATGACAAAAACACAAATTCTGAACACAGTTACATAGACATTTACATTTTTATATATACATGCCAGATGTTCAAAGTATCAAAACTTCCAACACCTGTCATAATACTAAAACAATGGAATCACAGTGATTTCAATACACTTTAAATTGAATCACAAAGATATGAAAAAAAAAATCTATTTTTTTTTTTTTTTTTTTTTGCAGGTTGGCAAACCCCCCCTTCACTTTCCACACCCTGTGCTCTCCACCGGCATCACACTATAGTGGGGAAAGGGTGAATTCCTCAATCCACACTGTACCACGATCTTGCTCTGAAAAAGAACTGGTATGTTTGATCTGATTTTAGATCAGTTGTACTGTGTTCTTTTCAATTGAAACACTGGCGTTTCGGAGGGTTGAATGTAACTTTATATATATAATTTTGTATATGTATATTTTATATATATATATATATATATATATATATATATATATATATATATATACATACACACAATTTTATATATACTTTTTTCAAGAAAAAATTATGTAGAGATGGATTTGAAAAATGAAATCTGAAAAAGATCAGCTATAATACAGTCAGAAAAAAGCTAAAAGGACATGGGGTTTTATGAGGTGGTTGTTGCATGCTAATATGGGGATAATATAGTTCCATGAGTACATTGCTGCATGACAAAGACATGAGACTTTAGGTATCAACAAACCTGTAAAAATATATGAACAAACACTGGAACTGATAAATGATCTGCAGTAACAGAATGTCTTCAGATGACATACTTTTAACCTCTATTCACCGAAAAACAAAAACATCTGGAAAAATGTTACTCTTTGCATTCAGTTGCAAAGCAGTATGGCATAGGAGACTGCAATTGAACATTCTGCCCTGCAATAGGGACTCCTATGCATGATTTGTATAATGTGGCTGCAGAAAACTGGTCCATATTACACTGTATTGCATAAAGGTTACACCTGTGAGTTGTGAACCTTGATATTTCCTTGTCTCTTTCACTAAAAGGGCACAATGCTCTTTTTAACTCTATATAATGTTGAAAGGGCAGTAATCGGATCTATTTGCAAATAAAGCTCTGTTCAGTATACGGCTATTCCTTGTATCTCCTTGTTGCCTATATGTGGGGCTGTTAATGCAGCTTTTATTCTGTGTGCATGCACCATGCTGTCCCAACAGTATTTCACTCTTTATGCAAGTGAGCTGCATAAGTAACCCTTCTATGAACTGCTCTGATTAGACTCCATTCATGTAGGGCATACCAGGAGGTTCAGCCTGGGGCCAGTGGCTGTGCATGTTGACTTAAACAGTGGACTGAGTGGACAATACACTGGAGGCAAAGAAGACACACATTTCATCCACCACAGTGTCCACCACATGCATAAACCAACCTATGCTGAGGCACAACAAAGCAGTCTTCTCAAACCTCAAAGGCCTCCTAAACTTATAAACGGCAACACCTATCCTCAGCAATCTCTAAAGCACACAACAAAAACAACTCCAAATACTACACATATGCCTACATCCAGTGGAGCCCCCAACAGCAAAGCCCATAAGGCAAGCCAACACATTAGCCAGGACTCGTGTCATAGGGGTCTCCATTGTACGACACACAGATGCCACACTCACCAGACTGAACAAGGAGAAGATAACGGTTAGTGACTCAGTCACTACACCTCAGGAGGTTACTGACTCAAGTCACTACACCTCAGGCAGTTAGTGACTCAAGTCACTACCCCTCAGGTACCAGTATGATTCTGTCATAGGCCATGTGGGTGTTAATGACCGGAGACAAAATTCCCTGGACTATACGAAGAGAGATATTGTTGATCTCCTTGAATATGTGTCTCAGGCAAGTATACACCTTGCACTGAGCAGCGTTCAACCTTCACCATGGATGATGTAGCAGTACAAACAAAAGATGATGGACTTCAATAATTGACTTAGTTTCTGGTGTCTTTCTAGTGGGATTTAATATCTATGAGCATGGAAGGACAAGGGTAACAAACCAAATTGCTTTGAAAAGGATGGTCTGTACCTGTCTCCCCTACGCTATTGAATATTGGTTAAAATTTTATCCATCCACTTAGAGTTTTTTTTAGGCAATGCCTAACTGACAAACCTACTGACATAGCAAGTAAAACCCAAAGAAATCTAAAGGTTTTACTGCCCAGAGCTAGGAGCCTAAACCTACAAACACCCAACAAGCTCCCCTCATGCTGGAGAATACAGACATCTGTGCCATTTCTGAGACGTGGTTTAAATCCACAGAAAGTACTCCAGCAGTGCAAGGCTTCAGTGCCTTCTACAAGTCTAGATCATCAACTGCACATACTGGGACAAAAAGTGGAGGGGTCTTAACCTATATTAGCAACAAGAATACTTCTATGTTGGTAAAACAAGACGATGCCCTGGAATTTCTAAACGTGCAAATCACCATATTTATCAAGGTGCAAATCACCATAGACAAAGTCCCATACTATATCCTAGCAATCTATAGGTCACCCTATATGTCCATAGAATCCCATAGCTCATACCTACACCTTGCGGGTCACTCAGCCTTAAACCAACTAACCTATTCATAGTAGACTTTAACTAGACTTCTATAAACTGGGAAACATAACACTGCCTCATACTCGCAGGCACAATGATTAACGTAAATACCCTTGACCAGATAGTGCACTCAAGGACCACATGTCCAAACATACTGGACCTTGTACTCACCAATATGGGAGAGCTCTGCACTCCCCTCATTGTCACGTCCTCACTGGTGAGGTCAGACCACAAAGCAGTCTCCTTTGAAATAAAAATCAATTCTGTAACCTCAGCAAACCCTGTTATGTTTGGGAACTATTTCAAAGCAAACTATTAAGTGATTAAGCAATAGCTTGTCAAAAGTCAATGCCCCTCCCAATCCAGAGTTCACAGCAACCTATGCGGAATTGTTCACAGAGAATGTACTTGATCAGGCATATGCAACAGTTGGAATGCACACAAAGATTCCTTACCAGGAGAATCCAGGTTATAAACTCATTGTCCTATATGGATTGCCTTAAAGCCCTGTCTCTATTCTCTGTCTCTTACAGGTTATAGAGAGAAGCCTAGCAAAAAAGGCATCCTTGGATCCAACTGTGATGGACTTTTTGCATACCTGCAAAATTAACAGCACTAGAACACTAGATCCAAGGATTTCAGTTTTGCTTGTGATATAAATAAGACACATTGACAAAAAAATATATGTCTCAGAGGATCCCCATGCAATGGAACAGGCTCCCCAACCACGTGTAGTAGAGTCCATCCTAACCGTATTTAAGCATAACCTTGACCAATGGGAAATTGGAAATTCACCCTGGCTTTGACCCCCATGTCTATGATAAACAGAGGCAGACAGTAATGCCCAAACTAACATACCCCACAACATAACCTCTGGAAACTTCCTAACTAACATACCCCCTTCATAATAAAGACTCATGATACACCAAGACACAACTGGGTTGGATTGCATGGCTAGGCTTATAAAGAAAGACAGGTTCTGTGAACACCTGTATGATATAAAGACGCATAAGGTTGCTAGTGCCTTGTTCAGGCATGCTCAGAGTTGTCCATCCTTTAAGAAATTTGTGTTTTTTTATCATTGATCATGTTACTGTAGAACCTTTCAGGGGTGATTTGGATGTATTATTGGAATTCAAAGAACTTACATGGCAAGTGAGGTTAATTGCTTCTGTGTTCCCTGGAATCAATGACATAATATCCTTATTTGTGTTATCATGCATTTAAGCTGATCTATTTAACTGTGGTATCATCTGAATTTATTTACTTAATGTAATTTAGTATTCAGTGCTTAAAAGCATTTTAAGGAACATTTTTTAAGGTTCATTTTTAGCACTTATGTATATATATTTATCCACAATTTATATCAATTTAATTATTAATATAATATATGTCATTATTATATTTAACTTGTTCATAGGTGTGTACTAGGCTAATGGCTCTGGAGCCTTTACAAGCCTTGCCCATAGAAGTGCCCTGGCATCATGCTGCCTGACGTTATGTATTTATTGAATTATATTCATTTGAATTTTAACATCAGTAATATATGTTAGTCTGTATCTTTAAATGTATTTTAGCCTTGATTAAGCATGATTAGTTATTGGTGGGTTATGGGTATTTATATGTTATATGTTAGGCATTAGTTAACTCTGATGAAGTCTTTGTGATAGTTATAAAAGACGAAAGCACTTAGTTGTTTTAATAGCTGTGTCATTAATTGCTGTTGAATAAAGGGTACTTGCGTATTATCGCAACCATGCATTCTCGTAATCACGTTATTTATGTTATTGACTCCTTTCACAATAACATAAATAATATGATTGTGAAAATGCATGATTGAAATACCCTTCCTTCTTCCCTTCTGCCAGGACAGTACTTGCCTTCTGCACCCTTCTTATGGCTTTGGAGAATGAAATCCATTTTAACTTTGCCAGACTTGGGTATAATCTTCAGTTTATCTGTAGGTAGTACAGATCACGGGTGGTCTTGTGCTGTTTTTATTTTTTTTCTCACTCCAGCTGTTTCCTTCTTTTTGCTTTGGGTCACTTTACAGCAATGTGTCCAGGACATGCTGCACTGGGTTATTTTTGATGCTTTGGTCCTGTCAGTATTTAAGGGTCTGTTTCCCAATTGTAATTGGCTTCACTATTTTGCAAACTCATTGGAGCAAAGAAAGAGTCAATAACATAAATAATGATTGTGAGAATGCGTGGTTGTGATAATACGTAAGTACCGAATAGAGTATTTTGGCTACGGCTGAGTTTTTGTCTTGTCTTGGGAAGTCTTGTTCCTGGTTGTGACAATTATGAGGCTTATAAAGGCCCTGGTGGTCGTTAACCTAGTGTATACCTATGAAACTATGAGTGGGATCCTGAACAATATGCAATATCATCATATTAATACAGTGAGCAGTAAGGAGCTGTGGGCATTGAAGAGTATTATTATAAGGGGAGGGGTACTACTTAATGAAAATAACCATACGCCAAGTCAGAAAAATGAAGAAGTAGGCTAGATAATGAACGACAATAGGGGTACAATAAGGGGTGATCCTAGATAATCGGTTCTACATTATGTTACATGTGGTGGACAGGTCCTAGACATGACTAATAATATACATTACTTCGAGGAGGGGGTGGAGAATTGTACTGTACAGTCCTGCTACATCTTCTGATAGGCAGGACTGGTTGACATGTAGAATGAAGAAAACCATCCTGGTGGACGATGCATTGAGATCCACAGTGATACTGTTCATGACTGTTAGGTCGCACTATTACATATTTAACATGTCCATGAGTTGTAGAGTGTATATTTAAAAGATTACACAGAACTTGTGTACAGGGAGTCAGACACATTTGTCATGTATTATTAATCACTATGTAAGAGGTTGTTCTGTTATACAAGACCCTTGATAACTACCAAATGATAGCTACCAAGGAAGTTAGCAAAACAAACTTAACATTTCTAGCCTAAATTTCACTGTGTCTGAAGATAAAAATAATTAGTTCACAATGAATAATCACATCTTGTTTAATCGACATATATGATTATTCACCCCCAAAACATATAAGTGAGGCTGCTAGTCAAAACAACACTCGATGTCACAAAACACAATGCTGCTCTTCACCCTTGAGATGGGGGCAAGTCCTTACACCTCCAAGCTATATATGCGTGTGCATATGAATACATGAGGCTGCCTGAGTGATGGGAATTGCAAGGAGATGTTAGAACATAAGAAAGAAAGAAAAAAAAAATCATCAGAGAAGACAAACATAACACTAAGTATGTATTTGGTATTTTAAATGAAGACATTAAGAAAAAGCTCATGTACAGAACTTCGTGTAAAGCAATTTCTGTGTTATCTGTGACCGATACTAATACATGCTATGAAACCAAAGTAATATACATGTATATCAGCAATAAAAATAACTTATTACTTACCACCATACAAGAGATGTGTGGATGAAGTTTCTAAAAAGCCAAGATGGTACTGTTTTAAGAGTGATTATAATTCGTTAGTTTTCCATCATCCAAATTCTGTCACAAATAACCTGCAATATAAACATATGCTGTGTTAGTACAACAAACACATAAAAAGTAAGGACTGATAGTGGGAAAGCAGTACTAAAGTCACACAAGCTGCCTGTTTCCTTGTATTATGAGGTACATTTGGACACCCTACTGTCATTCTCCACCTGTAAGCTCTCACAGCATCTGAACTCACCCTGCACATTTGTCTTGTTTCTGTGAGAGAAGTCTACTCTTTTTATCACCACTTTATTCGAGAAGAAATTCTCTCTAATTACAACAAAAGGTAGGTGCTGCTATCTGTGGTTTAGAAACAAAAAGGTTCTGTAATTAAAATAATATAAGTTGAATGCTGCATGGTCTTTACCATAGAAACAAAACAAAAATGGGTTAGGGACATACTCTGTAAAGAGAAAATCAAGGTTAATTTTTTACCCAAAGTACTCTTTAGAAAGAACTTGAAAGATAACATGTGACCTACATAGTTATATAAATATAATAATTTATCAGAAGTGCTGTACAGATGTATACTGATACATACAAGTGTACTGTGCTGTACATACAGGTATATACTGCTATACATACAGATGTATAATGTCATACAGAGAAATGTATAATGATGTACATACAGGTGTATACTGCATTACATACATACAGATGTATAATGCCATACATTCAGATGTATACTGATTTACAAACAGATGTATATGATATATATATATATACATATATATATGTATAATGGCATACATTCAGATGTATACTGATTTACATACAGGTATCTACTGATATATTCTCAGATGTATACTGACATACATACAGATGTATACACATATACAGTGGATATAAAAAGTTTACACACCCCTGTTAAAATGCCATGTTTTTGTGATATAAAAAAATGAGACCACAATAAATCATTTCAAAACTTTTCCCACCTTTAATGTGCCCTACAACCTGTACAATTCAATTGAAAAGCAAACAAATGTGTTAAGGGGAAAAATATAAAAAATTAAAAATGTACAATAAGCCGGCGCATAAGTGTGCACACCCTTAAACTAATACTTTGTTGAAGCACCTTTTGATTTAATTACAGCATTCAGTCTTCTTGGGTTGGAGTCTATCAGCATGGCACATCTTGACTTGGCAATATTTGCCCACTCTTCCTTGCAAAACTGCTCCAAATCTGTCAGATTGCGAGAGCATTTCTTGTGCACAGCCCTCTTCAGGTCACCCCAAAGATTTTCTATTGGATTTAGGTCTGGGCTCTGGCCGGACCATTCCAAAACTTTAATTTTATTCTGGTGAAGCCATTCTTTTGTTGATTTGGATGTATGCTTGGGGTCATTGTCACATTGACAGGTGAAATTCCTTCTCACCTTCAGATTTCTAGCAGACACATGAAGGTTTTGGGCCAAAAGTGAATGTTATTTGGAACTGTTCGTAATTCTCTCCACCTTGACTAAAGCCCCAGTTCCAGCTGAAAAAAAGCAATCCCAAAGCATGATACTGCCACCACCATGATTCACCACGGGGGTGGTATTCTTTTGGTGATGCAAAATGTTGGTTTTGTGCCAAACATACCTTTTGGAATTGTGGCCAAAAAGATGAACCTTGGTCTCATCAGACCATAACACATTTTTCCACATGCTTTTTGGAGACTTGATGTGTTGTTTTGCAAATTTTAGCTGGACCTGGATATTTTTCTGTGTAAGAACAGTCTTTTGTCTTGTAACCCTACACCATAGTCCAGACATATGGAGAATATGGGAGATTGTTGCCACATGTAGTACACAACCAGTATTTGCCAGAAATTCCTGCAGCTCCTTCAGTATTGCTATAGGTCTCTTGGCAGCCACCCTGACCAGTTTCATCTTGTCTTTTCATCAATTTGGGAGGGATGTCCAGTTCTTTGCAAAGTCAATGTTGTCCCATATTTTCTCTACTTTTTGATGACTTGTCTTCACTGTGTTCCATGGTATATCCAATGCTGTGGAAATTTTTTTGTACCCTTCTCCTGACTGATACATTTCAACAATGAAATCCCTTTGATGTTTTGTAAGCTCTCTGAGAACCATGACTTTTGGTGTAGCAGGCAACTGAGTACATGTCAGGAAAATCCTACTAGGACAGCTGAACTTTATTTGGGATTAATCAGAGTCTCTTTAATTGATGGCAGGTGTGTACCCAAGAAGACTGAACGCTGTAATTAAATCAAAAGGTGCTTCAAGAAAATATTAGTTTAAGGGTGTGCACACTTATGCAACCAAATTATTGTATGTTTTTTTTATTTTTTATATTTTCCCCCTAACAGATTTGTTTTTCAATTGAATTGTATAGGTTATAGGTCACATTAAAGGTGGGAAACATTTTGAAATGATTTATTGTGGTCTCATTTTTTTATATCACAAAAACCTGGCATTTTAACAGGGGTGTGTAAACGTTTTATATCCACTGTATATATACAAATACATACATATATATATAATGCCATAGATACAGACATATACCAATATACATACAGATATACACTGCCATACAGAGAGGTATATGCTGAGATACACTTGGAAATTTACTATTATGGTCCTTCAATAGTTATTTCCTCCTCTCCGAGGGTATTGCTGTTAATTACAACTAAAACGCCACATAGATGGACTCATTCACTCAGCTCATCAGTTTTATTTAGGACAGATAGTTGCCTAGGTAGTGCAAACAGGACAGACAAGAGCTTGAAAAAATTTAAAAAATCAAAACTGGAGGTCCTCCTTCTACATAAGTTGTGTAAAAATCACTTGCATATGCTAAGGAAGTCACAAAGTGCAGAAAATGCAGCATGAATCAATCAAAATATGCCAGGTTGTAGAATACTGCTTTTTAGGTTTATGGCTACAGGAACATAAGATCACATACAAATTTCATTTATTAGGAGACCACTGATCTCCAACACTGTAATATAGTAAAGTTCATTTGAGTATTAAGGTGCACTCAGCTGAAGCTTTATTTATCCGCTCCAGTTAGTATCTTTTTGTATCTATCCCCATACCTTTTTCACTCCTCATATGTCGCCTCACAGAAAGACGCTGTCCGGTTCGATTCTCAGCTAGAGCGTCTTCTGCATGGAGACATGCATGAATGGGTGTACCTTCGTTGAAGGTTGTGTGCCAGGGCTGGTAACTCGGCACGTAAAAATCAACTACCAATCATTAGCGGACCGGAGTTCCGCTGTGGCGACCCCTAACCGGGAAAACCGAAAGACACAACAACAACAACATCCAATTTAGCATGGAATGGTAGGGCCCTACTACCCATTATTATTAAGTAATACTTGCTTAAGTAGGTCCTGAAATATATTCCTTTCTACATTTCATTTATGAAACTTCCTACTATACTGTCCTTTTTTCTAGTTTTTGTGTTTCCTGTCTGCTGCTTAAAGATAGCTGGCATCCATAGTGTATGTATCCTCTTTGGTTCTTGTTTTCAAAAGCATAAATATTTAAGCCAGTCATGTTACCCTGACCCTCCAAATCATTTTGCTATCATATCAAGCCTTTTTTTATTAACTTCCTTCAGCCTGACAGACCTCGTTAGACCTGAACCTTGTATTCCAAATCGTTTTTTTTTTAGTTCATGTAAGCAGCAGTCCTGCCATAGGATTTTACAGAGGTAAGATAATGGCAGCACCTGTTCATTCTGTATCCTAGGTGTGCATCCTGAAGGCTTCCCACTCTGTCTTCTGTCCTCTCATATTAGGTGTGGTGATTTCATTTCATGGGTTACTTCACTGAACAAACTTTCAGAGAAACCATTTTAGCTCATACCAATGGATGAAGCAGCCACACATAATTTTTTTAATGTGGAAGCAAAGCTTCCCACATATTTATTTATTTGCATTTGTTTTCTGGGATAGTTCACAGGGCCTAGGAATGCCCATTTTCAGTGGAGGCCGGGGAGAAAAGCCCCACATATTACATATACATTGATGAGATAAAGTTAAACAATAACTGTTAACAGATTCAAGTTACTAGTAAGCAACATTATACAAAATGCAAAAATAACAATGATTTACATCCATGTATAACATATACATATTGATATACAATTAGAATTAGGCTTTCTTTTCTTTAAATGTCATAATTCTAAGTAGTTTTCTGCCCCTGCATAACTAATCTGACTACCTCAGACTTTGCCAAATCCTCAGGGTACATTATAACCCCAAGGCTGCTCATTACGATCTCTCAGAGTGTACAAGGGGGATGTAACTGCCTAATCTCCTTTCCCCTCATATCTTCCCCTCCCAAGTTCCTATAAATAATAGCACTGACCAGCAGGGGGAGACAGCAGTTTACCTTCCCTTCTGTTGCCATCCTTCTAGCAGTTGGTATCCTAAGGTAGGGTATAACAACTGCCAAATGCTTACTGAGAATAAATTATTTCTCAGACCAATGGATTCCATCCGAGAGAGGTGTAAAGAAATAGTTAATTTGGAGGCAGCCATCTTGAACTCCCATACATGCAGTGATCACCATTGTGTTTTACCTCAACTCAAAGAAACACAGCATCTTCCTACTATTTACACTAAACTTTAATGCAGCATTGCTCCATGAAATTATTTGTACCGCCCTTGCATATGGTGCAAATATAAACATGTCTCACTTAATACTGTGATAAACTATATTATTAAAGTGAAACATCTGCATTCAATATGCACTATACTAGTCTAAGCATGTATTTTCTGATACATTTTATGTCCAGATCATGACTGAAAAGGGTCTTATGACAAGTTTGCTAACCTGATAAACAACTTATAAAATAAATGTATTGATTATTGTTTATTTATTAACATGTGATTACCAGGAAAGTCCAACTGAGTAGAAGACCATTTTCAGTGGAGGCTTGGGGGGAAAAGCTCCAAATTATTACAAAACATTTTAAGAACAATACTTTTACAGTTTTCAAAATAAAGCAAAAACATCCACAGTTTAAATAATTATAACAAATTAGACAATATAAAACATTTGTTAAAAATAAATTCAGGATATATGACAGTCATTTAATATTTAGAAAAAATGTAGACAATTTGTAGAGAAATTAAAGGTAAGTTAGTCTAATACAAATAGGAATTGCAATATGAAGTCAGGAAAACAGGCTTATAGTATATTTAGATAAATCAGGGAAGAGAATTAGATACCAGTGAGGAAGCAAATGAAGAGGGGAGAGTAAGGAAGTATAAGGAATGAAAAGATGCTTGTTCACATTTAGGGATAAAGTTTATTTATTCTATTTATTTATTGACATTTGTTGACCGGGAAGGTCCACTGGGCTTGAGACCCATTTTCAGTGGAGGCCCGGGGAGAAAAGCTCCAGGTTACATGAAAATCATTAAATGAATTTGTAAGGAAACAAAATTATAGTTATAAAGCAAGTGAAATAATACAGAAAACTATCTAAACAGCAAATATGTTGTAAAAAAGGCACAACACAGTAACAATGGAACAACAGCATGTAGGAAAATTATGCAGTTAGAAATATTTAACAGTAGAGCTCAATTTTTTTGGGGCGTAGGAAAAGGGAAAGATAGAATTAGAGAGTTAAACTTAAAGGTAAGACAGATGTAGTTAGAATCTTATAGCTAGGCAGGGGGAATAAGTAGATTATAGGAGGCATGTATTTAATGGTGGTATTAAAAGTAGAAAGTGACAGAGAAGAGAAGATGTGTTATGATGGTTGTACTGATGTGTGGACTATGACTTAAAGATTAGGGATAACTCATATGGTATAACAGTATGACATACATAAGTATATTTGCTATGTGAAACAGTTTTGCTAGATTAAGGAGGCTGCAGATATGTGTTGCATGTGCAGCTGGGGTTATCAGTGAGATGCTGTTTTAGTTTTCTTTTAACAGAGATTATGTTGTCTAATTCTGTAACTGATGATGGGAGGCCATTCCACAACTTAGTTATGGAATGGGAATAGAGGCAGCTACCTGCTCTTTTACTAGGTTTTGATACTTTAAGTAGGTGTTCGTTGTTAGTGTACATTTTTGGATGGGATATAAAGTTCAATGATATTTTTCAGGGAAGGGCAACACTCGGGTTTATAAATGAGTTTATGGGCAAAGGTAAGGTGTGTGTAATGTAGGTAATGTCCAAATTCTAGCCAGTTTAGTTCTTTAGTGGCCTGGCAAATGGTGGGTGCGATTTGGTTGGGCTGTTGCGAATTTTACAATCTTATAATAACAGGACTGTAGTTTGTGTTGCAAAGAGTTGTGGATATTGGTAAAGATAGGAGACCCATATGGTAAGGTTGGAAGGTTGGAAGGAGAAGACTTTTTGAAAGTTTTATTCAGATGGATTTGTCTAAGTATTGTTTGTTTCTGTAAAGTTTGCCTAATTTGAAGCGAGTCTTTTTTATTGCGTTATTAATATGCAAGTCAAAGCTAAGTTTGCTGGATTTGAGCAAGAACAGAGCCAGATTTTAGCTTGAAAGTCTTTCAGAGTGGTATTGAAAGATGGGAGGAAGGGTATAGACCTGATGGATACAGGTAAAGAGTCCCATGCCTTAGTAATCTTATACGAGTATAGACAATGCCCAGACAATTTGCTAGGTTTGTAGACAGACGGGAGTTTTTGGTCACTGGATCCCAATGACTGAATGGGAACATAGTTGTGTAGGATGTTTTTTTAGTGCTGGACAGGCAGATGGATGCTGGCTAATTTTGTATGTGGTAAGAAGTTGTGTATATGTTAGTTGATGTGGCAGTTCTAACCACTTTAGGCTTTTCAGTGCTATGCAGTGATGGGTTCTGAATGGGGTATGTGCTGCAAATTTAGCAACTTTGTTATAGCATTGTTCAAGTTTTAATGTTTGTGAAGACTGGAGGTTAGTAAGGATGGGAGTGCCATAAAGACGTGTGGGGAGGGGAAAAGTAGTGGCAAGTGCAGTTTTAGTTGCGTCAGTGAGAAAGCTTTTGGTTCTGTAAAGCATCCCTTTTTTTTATGAGTTTTTCTTAAGCAATTTTGTATATGCAGGTCAAACATAAGATTATCATCCATTATCACCCTCAATAGTTTGCTATGAGAAATGACTTCAATGGTTAGGTTAGCAAGAGAGAGGACTTTAAACTTTGTTTTTTCACGACACAGGGATTTTGGGGAAAAAGTAGTAAATAAATAAAGTTATACGTCGATGCTATTAGGAAATCACTACCTAACCTCCTAATACTTGCAGAAGCAGACAGAAATGAAACCACTCAAATGCACCTACTACACTCATCCCTTCTTTACCATGTCACAAACAACACCACTGAGCCTACAATAATACATTTGCTTCTGGAAACCTGCTAGTAATTGATGACTTCATTGCTAGGCACACTGATTACATACTCACCAGGCTAAAGAAAGACAAGGTTACCATCAGCTACCTACAAGGAGCCAGGATTGGTGACATTTCAAGAGCTCTTACAACCTTCTCCTCTGTTAAGTATGACTATGACATGATCATGATCCATACTGGAATGAGTGATCTGGCAAGTAAAACCCATGAAAGACATGCAGAAGGAGATGCTGGAACTTTCTATGAATGCTTCCGCTAATAATAAGGCTCTGGTCTTGAGTGGCACTCTTCCCTCACCAGGAATGATGCCCAGACTCAAAGAAAAGATAACTGGTTTCAACTACTGGCTAAGTTACTAGTGCCAGTCTGAGCCGGTCCAGTACATGTCTCCCTGGGCACTCACCAGGAATGATGCCCAGACTCAAAGAAAATATAACTGGTTTCAACTACTGGCTAAGTTACTAGTGCCAGTCTGGGCAGGTCCAGTACATGTCTCCCTGGGCATAAGATGATTGTTGATCCTACTTACTTCACTAGGGATGGGCTACACCTCTTGTTCAAAGGCTTCCATATAGTGGCCAAAGCCTCTTCCATTCCCATTGTGCCTTTCTTAGGCAGAGTTCATCTAATGAACATTTCAGCCTAACAAACAAATTAAATCATAAATCTGGCAACATCAAAATGGCCCTTCTCAATGTCAAGAGTTTTAACAAACTGCCCAATTTGCATCTGGAATGAGTCCATGTTTGTGTAGTGACTGAGCCATGGTACAAATGTAATGAGAACACTCCCTCTGTGCCAGGGTTCTGCATCTATCATACTCTCAATCCCATAGGTAATGGAGACGGAGTTTCTGTTTCCACCAGGAATTTCATCCTATCCAAAGTGATACCCAATGAGCTCACTCTACTCTTGCTTATCTTAGGTAAATTGGACTTTTAACTCGCAGCCTGTTATTGGTCCCCCTCCATGGTCCTACCAGATCATGACAGGTTATTAGCATTCCTAGCAAACATCCCTACTAGAGACAGAGCTCTAATTCTTGGTGACTTCAACTACCCCTCTATGTACTTCCAATGTGGGGTATGCATAACATTTCTTAGACTAGATTAATGAGAATTCCCTGTATAAAACTGTCCCATCATGGGAGGTAATATCCTGGATCTAGTTTTCACAAACTTGGTTCTGCCCCCCCCCCTCCAAGTACCAAGCTCATCTCTAATGTCATCACCCACTTAAACCCCAAATATATAGCTAACAATCCTGCAGATTAATTTTGCTTAAGCTTCTCCCTTACATCACATCCAGACCTCAAAGTACAAAGTATGCAGTCCTTAAACTCCCCAGTAATCACCTATGAATTGATAATCACAAGCTCTGTGGGTCCAGACAGAAAACCTAAGGGGTGGTTTACAGGTCAGTATGAAATATTCTCTATCAGACTTCTTCCTTAAAGTGGTAAAACAACTTCTACACTGGATGTCTACCAACGGCCTGAAGAACAGCTCCAGATGGTACCCCACTACATGCAATGGCAACTACAAACCTATTAGCCTTACCAGCATCATTTGCAAGGCGATGAAACATATCACATGGATGTCATAATAAGGGACACAGGAACCCAAAATGCCCAGACTTTCGCTTTGTAAAATGTAGACCACGCCTATTAAGTCTACTTGACATCCTTTAAAGGGTTAGAGAAAAACTAGATGAAGGTGACTGTGAGCACACAGCTTGCACTGACTTAGCTAAGGCACCACTAACAAACTAGTCAAACTCAACATGAATCCTTATGTAACAAACTAGTCAAATTCAACATGAATCCTTATGTAACAAACTAGTCAAACTTAACATGAATCCTTATGTAACAAACTTGTCAAACTCAACATGAATCCTTATGTAACAAACTAGTCCAACTCAACATGAATCCTTATGTAACAAACTAGTCAAACTCAACATGAATCCTTACATAACAAACTAGTGCAATTCAACATGAACCCTTACGTAACAAACTAGTCCAACTCAACATGAATCTTTATGTAACAAACTAGTCCAACTCAACATGAATCCTTATGTAACAAACTAGTCCAACTTAACATGACTCCTTATGTAACAAACTAGTCAAAGTCAACATGACTCCTTGTGTAATAAACTAGTCAAAGTCAACATGAATCCTTATGTAACAAACTAGTCCGTCAACATGAATCCTTATATGACAAACTAGTCAAACTCAACATGAATCCTTATGTAACAAACTAGTCAAATTCAACATGAATCCTTATGTAACAAACTAGTCAAACTCAACATGAATCCTTATGTAACCCACTAGATTGACAATTTGCTCATTAATAGTTCCACTCTATTAGACTTGGTGGTGTTCTATCCTCCATGACTTGTCACTAATGATGCACCCTAGGACTCTGTATCTACTATTCTGATGCTAATTCTGACATTAAATGCTTTTGTCTGACCAAATTGTTAAGTAATTGTAAACTTGGAGCTGTCATCAACTCCTATGAGGACAACTGTGTTCTCCAAGTGGGGCTCACTTGGATAAACTTGTAATGTGTGGATCACAGTCTAAAGCCGAATGCTAAAAAATGTAGCATCATACAGGTGGAACTCTCACAAACCAGTCACATGAATGACAAACCCCTTAAAACAGATGCAATCATTAGAGACCTAGGCACTTTCATGTACAGAGGACTTTCGTTTGACCACCATATACCCACTGCCATTAGGAAAGCCCTCTACCTCACCCATATAATCATTAAGATTTTGTCCTCTAAGTCAAAAGAGGTCATTATAACCCCCTTTCCTTCCATTATCAGATCCATCCTGGGCATACAATGTGCCCTTTAGTGTGTACATCTCCAAATATCTAACCCAATTTGAAAATCCTGTGTTGCCTATAGATCCCTATTTTGCCCAGAATGTCTAAAAGCCTGATATCTCTTCTCTGTTTCCTATAGTTTCTCACATTGTGGTCTATGCCTGGCCTATAAAGTTGTAAAAGACTCACTCCTAATTGACCTATTACATATCTATCAGTTTAGTTGTGACACAGATACAAGATCCAGTTGATGTAAATCTGTGTCAGTGTGACAGACATTTCTTCCAAAGAATCTCCCACCTCTGGAAGAATCTCTCATTTTTTATAAAGGAAAGCACACCTCTGACTATTTTCTAGTCAGACTCAGATGTATGGATAGGCAGGTGCAAGTTTATCTCAGGCCTAGACCCCCATTCATTACGGACAGGGAGAATAACTAGTTGGGAGTATCAGTGGGACTGCAGTGGCTAGTCTTCAAAGGGCTTAACTGGTGTATTGCCCAGTAGCAGCCTATGAAGCTATGAACCTATCATTGATATATAACTCTTTTAAGGATACATTGGAGGAAACCTACTGGCAAATGAATAACATAATGGCACGCCTTTCTTACGTCTGCTGTGAATGAGAAGACGTAACCTCACATGTGGTTGTGGAGGGACTGGACTGTATTTGGTAGGTGGATGGGAATAACAGCAGGGCAGAAGAGTCCACCATCGAATACAGCAGAAGACAATCTGGACCAAAACTGTTAAATTCTAAAGACAGACTGACCGGGCACAGATGCCTGAGGCCAATGTGTAGCGGAAGTAAAAAAAAAAACTATATTACTCAACTAGGAAGCATGTTGGTTTTGTCCTTAAGGTCACTGCCTTACAGCTTCTGGGTCTAGGGTTTAATCCTGACACTATGCGGCTGTCTGCATGGAGTTTGTGTGTTCTTCATGTGACAGTATGGGTGTTTCTTTTGGTGTTGAAAACAAGCTGGCTGACTGACTGTTGTAATCTGTCTATATATCTACTTCCAAATCTTTTAGTCCAATTCCCGTACCTTGTCAACAAATCAGTTCAATAAAAGTTACTGGATTACTTTCATCAAAATGTGTTTCAGATTAGGAAAAGGTTCCTTTTCTCTGAAATACGAAGAAAAAAATCACAAATTTTAGAGAGATATAATAGGATCATAGGAAGTTACTAGGCTAATAGCCTTGAAGTTCTCATACGTCTAGCCCAGAGTTTAGCCCATGTTTAGACAAGTCAACACCCAATGTCCCTGTGTAGCAGAGACAAAGGTGGAATCCCAGGGGGTGTATATTTTGTTTCCCATCCAGTTATCCAGGTTGCGCTTGAAAAGGGATAATAAGGTACTCTACTTGACAAAATCACCCTTACCAGGTCTTGAACCCAGGCCCCTGTCAACTACAACACAGTGCTTTAGCTCACTAGGCAACCCAGCTCTAATAGTTTAACCATTTCTTCAACAAACTGCTTGACACTGTGTGTAGGAAGGGAGCAACATATTTGCAATTAACAGATTTAAGAATGGAAGGATACAACACTGTCAAATAAGTCATACTAATATTTACAATATTTATTGACATCAGAGCAGCATAAAAATTTACAAGGAACTTACAAAAGGCTAATATGCAGCACAAAATGGTGCCTTCTCCCTGCAGCATACAAGGTTTCTGACAGCTATTATGACTGACATATAGCATAACATGAAACAAGAATGCATTCAAAATACAGACAGCAGAGCTAGATGTAGAAATACTCAATGACAGCCTGGAGAATGACCATCAAAATACAGACAGCAGAGCTAGATGTAGAAATACTCAACAACAGCCTGGAGAATAACCATCAAAATATAGACAGCAGAGCTAGATGTAGAAATACTCAACGACGGCTTGGAGAATGACTATGACACTGACATTTCTGTCCTTCTGTGCTGATTCAGTGGTGCCGAGGAAAAGACCCCTGACTGGAGGTCAGGAACTTGGGTTCAGTTGGCTGTCACAGCTTCTCTGGTGTTGGTGGGGGGGTGGTGGTAGGAAAAAGTAGCATTTTACTGTATTTCTTCTCCTGGCAGCAGGAGATGGTGATGCCTGGGAATGTACTGTACTTACCACAAATGACTGTGGACACAATGGGAGATGTTGATTTCACAGATATCACTGCATATCTGATATACAGAAGTGTACTAGGGAAGGAAAAAAAACTTCCTTGGCTCCAATCTCCTCTCCAGCTTCAAATATTGGAGCAAATCAGGTAAAATCTGGCTTTGGAGACCCAGAGATGAAGAAGGGGCATTAGGAATAGCGAATGATCAGCTGTTGGGGAAACACAGTAAAAAAATGTTGTCTTCCTTTTGTTGGCAACCTGTCTGTTTACCCTTTCCTCTGTCCACCTTAGCATCTAGCCTACTCCTATTTTCAACTTTGCCAAATTCTGTCCCTTTTACAACTACCTTCATGTTCCTTCCACTCGTATGTGGAGTTGCTGGCATGTTTTAATTGATTATCACTTTATTTAATAATTAATACATAAAGAGTGCTTTAGTTATCATGCAGGCAAAGAGCTATATGATGTGGTACTGAAGTTTATAATACTATAGGCACCAGTTTAAAATGCAAATCCTAAAAATTCAAATAACATTGTTATGGCTGAAAGCACTGATGGTTCAAAAATACTTAAAATGTATATCCGGCAAAAATAGCAAAATCATGACAGTCAAGGAATGGGATAAAGCAGAATGGAGGTGTTAAAGTGGTGAAGAAACAAAGGACAGAGCCTAGTGTCACTTGGGAGGGGAAGCAATGAGAACTGGTGAGCAGAGGAGAAAAAGGACAACAAATTCCACCAGTATGATGAAGGAGGAGGCCTACTTATTACAGGCCCTGGAAAGTTCATAGAAGGAGTCAGAAAACACTATAGTAATAATAGAAACACCACTTCAACACACATTTCAAAATCCATCAGTATGAGACGCTCAAATACAAGTAAGACTAGTCACAATAAATACAAACATGATAATAGACAAGGTTTTAAAGTAGTTATACAGTCAGGGGACTCTAACTCACATACCTGGGAGTGGGACAGGCACATCATAGAATGGAAAAATACCATAGGCTGTAAACCAAGGTCAAGAGAGAGTAAGGCAGTGAGACTCACTATGATAGGGTAAGGGCAGGAACACAGAGTACTAGAAGTTCTGTCAAGTAACCCAAACAGAGCCGACACTGCAAGAAATGATAAGCAAAACCATGCATATAGCTACAAAGCAATATATGATGCCACTTATAAGTAAATGTTCATATCAGCAAATTAGTCTGACAGTGATAATTAAAGGTACATGTGGCAAATGTATTTATTTATTTACATTTTTTTGGGAAAGTCTGACTGGGCTGTGAAAAAAAGCAACTTTTCATTGGAGGCCAGAGAGAAAAGCTTCAGTTTACAATAAAGTATCTTGGCATGCATTAATACATTGCTACAAAGTAAGAAATATTGATTAGACAATAACTGAAACATCTTCTTTAGACATGCTTGAGGTGAAATTACTCAAGCATCAGTAGCCTGCATTAAAAAATAAAAAAAAAGATGACCAATGCTTTTTCCAATTAGGAAATCATTACTGGCGAGATCTGTAATGGTGCTACAGCAATGACTCATTTAATTAGGGAAATGTCTCCCTTCTTCAAGTCGGTACAGCTGTGATGTTGGTATATATAAATTTGGGGGTGGGAGGGGGCAAGAAAATGGGAGGTTTTTGTCCTTTTGATTTTTGGGCATTTTTTTCATTCGTTTGGAACATCAACTTTCAGGAAGTCAGCGTTTCACTAGAACCAACTGAAAGCAGTGCAAATTTCCACACAGACACCACTGTACCAAGCAAGTCCTGTGGACTAAAAAAAAAAAAAAAAAAAAAAAAAATAATAATTTTTAGGGTTCTTATTTAAGTCAGCTGGGGACATTATGCATTCCATCTAGCCACAGTGGTACTTTTGCAAACCTACAACAATTCTCAGAAATGTAGCTTCGTTAGATGCAATGAAACTATAATTTTATAAACATCACTGCCTGCTGTAATGTTACATATGCGTTGGCTAGGCAGGGAAGCCAGTAATCAGAAAGGGCTTCCTTAAGCTGATAAGTAAAATATTCGAAGCTCAAATTCTATTTCCACAAACTTGTTTGCAACATCAAATATATTGCATACATTGCTTTTATCATCCTGCCAGGTGACTGGCATTACAAACCAAGTTCATACCTAACTAGACATCTGGAAAATAAAAAATAAAAAAGGATGGCTTCCAGAATATTTTTCATCATCTGACTTGCTCTTCCTCCATATACATACTGGCTCATGTAATGACTGAATATCAGTTTAACATCTGGATAATCTGTCTTTAGATTATGACAGCATTTTTCCTTTCTTCTTTGCAGTAAGAGCTGCAGATTTGTGGTTTAGACTTTAACAGAAAGATGTGAACCACTTGGGATACTTTGCTTAGAATTTCTAAATGACAGGCTCAGACCACAGGAATTTATTTCCAGGCATTGAACACCAGCTGTGACTGATACTTAATACAGGACTTATAAATGTAAGGAGCTTCCTTTAAAGGGGGTGCAGATAAAAAAGAAAAAGCACAACCGCAGTTTGACTCACTGCCATGTTCTTTTTATTTTAATCACAGCATTTCAACTGTTGACCAACATATTCAGAAAACTTTGCTTGGCTTGGTTTATTAATCTGTACTTGAAGAAGATGACGCATTTAGGGACACGGATCCTGTTGCACTTTTTCTTCACAGGAAAAAAAATGTTCTCGGACTTAGAAAACATATCAGTGTTTTATTATCAAGTTAAATTTCTAATACTTTATCTTTTGCTAGAAATGAAAAAAACTCATAATTCATTTCCTATATTTTCAAATTCACTGGATGTATAGCAGGACATAAACAAAATGATTTTCCTGACTGTTTTTTATACTGATAGCTCCGAGACAAGGTTAGCTGAAATATATATTGTAGTAACGGCACTTACTAGTCATCCATTTGTGGGATCATATTTTGCACTAGTGTTTGGAAATCCTTCACAAAGTCTGACTATGCATTATAGCAAAGTGTGTGTGTGTGTGTGTGTGTGTTGTAGAGAGTTTATGACAGGCAGAAACAGATTGTCCTTCATGTAGTAAAGACTGATCTCTTCTGACCTGTTGTGCCCACTTATGGTAAATGGGTGAGATGATAATTACCCATTACAAGAAGTTTCATTTTAGGAGGAAAAAGTATCCATGGGGGATAAGCAATTTACCATAGCTAGTACAAAGAAGTTTTGGGGTGATTAATCCCTCAGGTCATTTGGTATCATTGAATCTTCTTTGGATTTTGAAAGTTACTACATATGAGAGAGAAAATATTCTTGGTTAATTGTTGCGGAAGAAATACATAGACCTTTGTAAAAAATAAAATGTCTGAAAAGAGGTAAGGCAAAAGAAAATAGTAACATTACAGAACAACAAAAGAAAACAACATTAACAAATCTAAATATAGATGATCTAGGACAGAAGAGAGCAATGATATAAGGAAATCATACATATACTTTATTTATATGCACTCTTGGAAATGTACAAGAAGAAATAAAATTAGCTATTACAAACAGGCAAAAAAAAGTTTACCAATATTTTTGAGTATCATTTTTTTTTCTAGACACTCAACTTTCTGTAAAAGGATCAGTGTTGTATAAAGCAATGAAAGAAAGATTTTACAACATAAACTTCTGGACATTTTTTTGTAATAAAGTGAAAGAGTTGTGGAAAAATTTGCAAAAAGGTTGGTAGGTTATATAAAATGAATATGAAAATGATACTTTATGAAATAAGATATTAAGATGTATGACAAAGTAGTGTTATTTCGCTATCAATATGGATGATGGCGAAAACACTGTGAAGAACTGTTGCTTAATAAATGATAGTTACACACCAATGTACAGATGCAAATACAATTATAGGGGATATATTTATGCAGATTTTATAAACAATTTTCTATTGGTGAGACGCGCGCGCACACACACACACACACACACACACACACACACACACACACACACACAAACACATATATGGCTTATTGTTAAAATTGCGAGTTGAGATGCACGCAGATGGAACACTCGAAAGTTGGATTTTTGAATGTCCAGCTTGCTGAACATCTCTATATCGAAAGTTCATATCAGTGAACACACTGTGCATTCACTGATATGAACTCAAAGTACTGTCAGAGATTGCGGTACAGTGCGGTTAGGCTAATTCATCCCTTTCCTCACTGTAGTGCTATCTCGGAGTTGGAATATATAAGTTGCAGGGGGTGTGTGGGGATCAGGGGGGCTTGACCCCTGCAAGAATGTAAAGTTTAATGTTGTGCAGTACATTCATACTGCTGACAACAAGTACTGGTGTTCCTTTTGTGCTAGGTGCAGAGGAAACAGCATGTTGATTCATGTCAAATTGACTTTACTGCGTTATGTTTGACGTTTACATTTTCATAAATGTCAAATTTCGAGAAAATATGTCGACGTTTTAGCTCAAAATAGAACTGATCGTCAACATTATGACAGTAAACCATATATATGTAAACATGTATGTTTGTTATTTGAAATAGTGTAAATAATGTATATTTGTATAATAAAGTACCTCTAATCTTTCCTTAATAAGTGCCATGGAATATTTTGCATCTACCCAAGCTAACAACATCCCAGGTAGATGGAACCTCAGTTTAACATCTCATCCAAAGGATGGAACACTAGGAGTGCAACATTTCCTTATGCTTCTCTGCAGTATCAGTAATGGAAAATTAATCCAAGTACCTTGTATGGAAATAGAATCCAGTGTTCTGATCTTCCTGAATATGCCCTTTGTTCAATCCTGTGAATCTACATGTTGACCATAAATGGAATGCAGTATGTTAGCTGGCTGACCCAGAGTTTTTACAGCCATTTAGTTTCCTTCTGAAATCATTGTGCTGTGATGGCCCTGCCTTTCATCATCACATAAAACAACTTTCTTCTTTCTGATTCACATACTCCTTCTCTCTCTCTCTACTGAACACTGTGGACCCTTGTTTTGCCATATATTACCAACAGCCTAATACATCACAGTTCAATAGTTAACCAGCAACAGTGACAAATATAGAAATTTACAATGGTGTGTGTGTGTGTGTGTGTGTGTGTGTGTGTGTGTGTGTGTGTGTGTGTGTGTGTGTCTGTGTGTGGGATGTCCCTCCTCTGGGCTAGTAATCAAGGAGCCTCAGTCCTCACTATGGACAGTGGTGAGGGACATTCACTTGGAACAAAGGTAGATACACAGAGTATTTCCATATGCAGCTCTCTGCACCAAGCACAATTTCCCTTATGAGCACACAAGGAACACATTCAGCCCGGGGGCTGGGTTTCTTTCTTTCCAGGCCCCCAGTAAGACTCCCCAATGACACAGTTGTAGAGATGAGTCTTCAGCCAAGTGTTTCACTCCAAGTCCTCTACCACCCTCTCTGTGAAACCAGTGCTCTGTGTTGCTGGCCCAAGTAGCCAACACACACTCTTTATGATTTGATTTTCACACAGACACTGACACCTGCGAAAGGCTGGCACAGATTTACTCACTCTGCTACCGTTTGCCCAGACTATAAGGTAGTTACACTTCCACCAGCCAGCTACTCTAAGGCTCTTACAAGGGTACCCAATTATGCTGAGTAAAATTAATACTAATACAAAATGTAGTGTTTGATCAATGCAGCAAGGCTTTCAGGAACAGCCACAGTGTCACCAAATAAATATAAATACTTTCAAAGGTTAAAATATTCTCTAAAAGACCAGTCACAATGAAAAGCTTAAATATACTTAACAATAAATAATAAAAGCACATGAAAATACTAAATATCTATTTACAATAAACACCAGAGTTTCATCAAAGGAAACATTAAAACTAGCACAGATAGAATTTTAGAAAAACAGTATATAACTAATCTCACTATGTTTTCGTCACTGATCTAATGAATTACTATTCCTTGGTTACTTACTAGAATAAGGCAAGATGATGTGGATGAGGAGTCCTTCTTTGTCAGGTTTCACAAACAAACTGCCCTGAGACTTCTGTCTCATTTAGTATTAAAACATCATTTCAGTACTGGATTACAGAATTACATCACATACATCTAGTCATCTGACTTCTGATTCCCACACTACCCCCTTTACTAGAAAGTGAACCAGAATCTAGCACATATGTGTTACCATACACACAGATAGAACATTGATAAGATGTGTTATAGCATCAGGAAGCTATAAAATCATTTCAAAACTTCTACCCTTCCAGGGTAGTAATTAGTCCACCTCTAAGGACAGTACAGTAGGATTCCTAGTCCTGGTTTTTACAGACATTTTGTCTCTGGCTGTAATCAGAACTGTAAGACATAATCTTTATGGGCTAAACCAGGTAATTTAATTTCAGACTATTTTTCAAAGTTAGCTGGATTGCAATTAACCTCTTCTCTTCCATTATCCTCTGTTACAATATATTCATTTCAACAGTTACAGCACAGTCTGACATACAGGTACATTTTTTAACACAAGCAGCTTTACAAATACATTTTCAACTCAAGCACCTGTACAAATCAGTTTGATATACAAATAACATAATTCTTTACAAAACTCCAGCTAGCTATGCTGTCGTATGTTACACATGCACTCCCCTACTCTCTCTCTGGCATAGCTGGCACTACCTCACACTGTCACAGGGGGTCAACCTATCCTGATTAATCAATCATTTCTGGAGAAATATCAGCATTCCAAGCAGCATGGTTCGACTCTTAAAAGGAAGAGGCCCATGCTTCTGCTCTTCTTTCCTTCTCTGGGTCCCCCACTAGGCATTTCCACAAAAATATCACCTGGATATGAAAGATTGTTTTCAGATTTCCTTGAACTGATGCAAATAGTAGTTTGTTTCTTCCTTTCCTCCTGTACCCCATCCCCCATTTTACCTAATGGAGTTTGATGACTGAGCTCTCCTGATACTCTTTTATCATTACTATTCCCCTCCCTTTGGCTTCTTCAGTTGAATATCAACATTTACTTTGGCTTTCTACAATGTTCCTTCTCAAACACTCTCAACTATCCAGACTTTCACAAAATGTAGATATTTTTGACTCATACTTGTGGTCCATTCCTCATACAATTTGTGGTTTTCTGGCAAATCACCGAGGATTGAGGTAATTAAATAATGACTGACATTTAAGTTTTAGACTTCATATCCTGCCGAAAATGCATGTTAATACAAAATTGTGTATTCTAGCGTTATTCTAAGTTTATAAAAGCAATGTTTAAAAATTTGTCCCTATTTTTGGGGCTTTGTCCCCACATTATTTTTGGCTTTGTCCAGATTTCTGGTATTAAGAATTTGAGAGATATGTCCTTCTTCCATTTTACCATCATCATCATCACAATTTTACATCACTTTCTGCTTCCTTGACCCTTCTGTCATATTATGGTAAACTTCCCCTTTCTCTGGCCACAAATTACAGCACATCCTGGGGATTTCCCAAGCATTTATAAAATATAGGAGATGTATAAACAAGTTTACTGAGAATTTTGTCATTGCTTAATAGCCTGCAGCCACTACATCTGACCTCAATATTGCAGGAGCTCTGCATCAAGGGCCTACGTCTACAAGTTTACTGAAAATGTTGTCATTGTTTAATAGGCTGTGGTCACTACATCTGACCTCGATATTGCAGGAGCTCTGCCACAAGACCCTACACTTACAAGAATTATGTCATTTTAGTAACTTGTGATCAATACCTCTGACATCAATATTGGAGGAGCTCTGCCACAAGGCCCTACAACTATAAGTTTATTGAGAATTTTGTCATTGATTAATGTAAGCATATTTATCACGGAGAACCTTGCTGTGTATTAACTTTAATCAGTTACATACATGCCTGCAGTATGATTGATAATCTCTGTGAAATAGTCCATGCACTCTGAGGACCTCTTACTAAGTTGGCCACTGTCCCCTTTAGTTTGACCAGTAGACTATACTGCATATAGCAGTTATTTAGTCTCAGGAAATGACAGGCATCCTGTTTTACTTGCATCTGTTTGTTAATTGTTTTGTTCTGGCTACAAACTGATTTGCTCTCAGTTATAAATTGACCTGAGAGTGGGATTGTCACTGCAATAGAATGTATTGCTAAACATCCCCTCAGTGTTGTCTCCTCTTACACTCAGGCACCATCTTCCTTCATAGAGCATGTATGTGTCATATGTTATTACATTTCTATTTGTTCTAAGACTGTGCACAACAGTGACAAGACTTTGGCAGTGTGCTATATTTGTAACACTTATATTCATAAACTTTCTTACCATCTCTATGCTATTATATTTCCCCCATATTCTCTTGCTCTGACTTAATGTGGTCCTTCTTCCACTGTGGTCTTTCTTCCATCTCTTTTTTATATAAGAAGAACTAACTTTACTGCCTCAATATAATTATACAGCTTAGTAGAGTTTTCTTTCTTTCTTTCATTTCAGAGCCTGCTGTCACTACATCTGACCTCGATATTGCAGGAGCTCTGCCACAAGGCCCCACCCCTACAAGTTTACTGAGAATTCTGTCATTATTTAATGTGAGCATATTTGTTATGAAGAACCTTGCTGCATATTAAATTTAATCAGTTACATACATGCCTGCTCTGTGCTGAAAACATCTATGAAATAGTCCGTGCACTCTGAGGACCTCTTACTAAGTTGGCCACTGTCTCCTTTAGCTTGACCAGTAGACTGTACTGCATACAGCAGTTATTTAGTCTCAGGAAATGACAGGCATCCTGTTTTACTTGCATCTCTTTGTTAAATTGTTGTTGCTATAAAATGATTGTTCCGGGTTATATATTGACACTCTCTACACATTGTACCAAACCTATTTAATAATGCCCCTCACCTTTATTCCGCATATATGCTGATTAATTGTACTTCAACTCAAACCAAAATAAAATTAAATGCAAGAATCCTCTCAAAATAAAACAAGTATGCATAATTAGCCAATATACTAAAATCCTTCTAAGAGCAGATATACACCCTTATCCTGGCTCCACCTATCACAATGAACACAAAGATAATTCTCTCCCAGACACTTCTGTAAGCCAACAACAGCCAGCCCCCGACCCTGGTGATCTAACTTTTGCTGCAATAAATGTTAGAAGCATAAGAAATAAAACTGCTGAACTACATGTCTGGATTACCCATTATAAGCCTGATGTTCTTCCTATAACTGAAACTTGGCTTAAATCCAATATAAAAGACGCCAAAGTTATACCTCCTGGCTATAATATCATCTGTAATGACCATGTAAACAGGGATGGTGGTGGTGTTGCTTTAATATTTCCCAGAACCTAATGCATTTCCCCTTACAGCAAGCCAACACCAAAATCCAGTTCAGCACAGCTTCTTATTGCTTTCCTCAAAATAAACAATTATAAACAAATATAAACAAATATAAACAAATTATAAACAATTATAAACAAATATGTATTACTGTCCTTTGTATCCCTCCTGGTGACAATTAGATATCCATAACATTTCCACAAGAAAAAATATTACTAGGTGATGTGAATGTCATTTGGACATAAACTCTAACTCCCTACATCACGGACTTCTATGATTTCACACAACTAAATAATAGGCCTACACATTATGGCAAGGCATCAAATTCTCTATCAGATTGGATCTTAGTATGAGGCCCTAGAAAATACTCCACCACAGGTAAAATGTCAGACTCTCTCGGTGATCATCTCCCAGTCTATACAACTAGACATCTCACACATCCAGTAAAACAGCATATTTATAAAACATGTAACCTTTCCAAGTTTAACCCAGAAATGTTCATTACTACACTATCATCTATTAACTGGAACTTCCTAAAAATTCTCCCCTTAGACGATGCTGTAATGGAATTCAATATAACTTTTCTAAGTATCTTAAACAGCCTTGCACCTCCTACAAGGAAGAGACTGAAAATAAATAATGCAATTTGGTTATCCAAAAAAAGTAGAATGCTAATACAGGATAGAGAAAAAACACGGAAAGAATGACAAAAATATAAAACACCTCAAAATCTTGAAAAATGTAGAATGCTTCACAATTGTACTAAAAAGCAAATAAATAATAACTTTCAGAATAATACTAAATACAACCCTAAAAAATGTAGACATCCATTAAAGAAATCTTACATCCTGGCCAAAAATTCAACCCAAACCCCTCTCCCAATAACTCATCACTCGAAACTGCAATACAGTTCAACTCTTATTTCATAGATAGTATGACATCGCTAATCAAAGATTCCCCAGCATCTAATCCCACCCTGCCCAACTGCTTCATATTACCACATCCCTTTCACCTTCAAACCTGTGCCCCAAACAGACTTAGAGAGTATTCTTCTTCAGCTGATGACCTTTCAAGTGAGTACCAAAAATAGCAGCCAATAGTATTGCCTGTCCTGTCTCAATCCTTATAAATAGGTCACTCTAGGAATCCCACTTTCCTCCTATATTAGCCCTCTGCACAGAGGAGGAAATTCGACAGACATTAATAACTTTAGACCTATAGCAATCTCATCTCCCCTCGCCAAAATACTTGAAAAATGTATTCAAAAATAATTGCTAGACTACCTCCTGCAGGAAGAACTCCTATCCCCTACACAAAATAGCTTCCATCCTTCCCATATTACTTGCACTACCATTCTAACTTATATAGATACTGTCAATAAAGCTAAGTCTCTTCCTTATTTCTAGACTTTTCTAAGGTCTTTGACACAATTTGACATGGCAAACTTCTACTTCAAATGTCCTCACTAGGTCTCTCTCTGTCCACCATTCTGTGGTTCAAAAGCTACCTGTCCAATAGCTATCAGTTAGTAAAATGGCAGTACATGCTCTCTTCTTACTTCCCAGTCACTGGTGCACCACAAGGCTTTATCCTTTGTCCCATCCTCTTTAACATTTTCACCAACACCCTCTATACTTCCACACAGCAGGCCATCCTAATACAATACACAAATGATTCCACTCTCATTTGCACATCTGACAACATGGTACACCTCCAAAGAATTACTCAGGAAGCTTTAACAGCCACTGAAACATGGCTTTGTAACTCACAACTCATGCTCAACCAAATAAAGACCAAATTATTACTGTTTTACCAAAATACCTCTCTCATGAAAAAACAAAATTTAAAGTCCTCTCTCTTGCTAATACAACCATTAAAGTTGCTTCTCATAGGAAACTATTAGGGGCGATAGTGGATGATAATCTTACATTCGACCTGCATATACAAAATTAAACAAGAAAAACTCATCAAAAACTAGGGATGCTTTACAGAGCCAAGAACTTTCTCACCAACGCAACTAAAACTACACTTGCCACTACTTAGCACTTACACTTCTTTATTGCACTCCCATCCTTACTAACCTCCTTTCAGAACCCACCACTGCATAGTATTGAAAAGTCTAAATTGGTTAGAACAACCACATCAACTAACATATACACAACTTACCACCTATAAAATTATTCAGCATCCATCTGCCGGTCCAGCACTAAAAAGCTTTACGCACAGCTAAGTTCCAAGTCGGTCTTTACAATCCAGTGACCAAAAACTCCTGTCTGTCTACAAACCTATCAAATCTGCTGGGCATGGTCTCTACTTGTACATGGTTGCTAAGGCCTGGAACTCGCTATCTGTCTCCATCAGGTCTACACCATCCCTCCCATCTTTCAAAACCACTCTGAAAGACATCCTAACTAAAATCTGGCTTTGTTCTTGCTCAAAACCAGAATAAACTATTTCCCTAAATGTGAACAAGTACCTTTTCATTCCTTACTCTCCCTTCTTCACTAACTTCCTTAATGCTAGCTAATTCTCTTCCCTGACTTTCGATCTAAATATACCATAAGTCTCTTTTTCCCTCACTTCATACTGAAATTTCTATTTGTGTTAGACTAACTTATCTTTAATTTCTCTACAAACTGTCCAAAATGTCTCCATTAAGTGTCATAAACCTTGTATTACTTCTTAACCTTTTTATACTTCTTATAGGTTCATAGGTTCATACTAGGCTATCTGCCCTGGGGCAATTATAAGCCTAGCCCGATTCTGTATGGCTTACGCCACCCCTTGATTTGAGTATATAAATAAATTAGTACTAAGCTAACTGCCCTTGCGAGCCATTTTAAGCCTAGCCAATTATCTCTTGTGAGACTTAAACCCTGCACCTTGTGTTTGTAAGGCAAACACCTTAACCATTAGGCCACCCTGCCCCTCTTTTTATATTATGTCTAATTTGTTATAATATAACAATATAATAAAATAATAATACTAAAATAAAAAAATAATAAAATATAAAGATTATTTTTTTGTTTTATTTTTGAAAATTGTAAAATTATTGTTCTTAAAATGTTTGTAATAACTTGGAGCTTTTCTTCCTAGGCCTTCTCTGAAAATGGGCTTCTACCCAGTCAGACTTTTCCTCTAATCAAATGCCAATAAATAAATCAATAAATATAGTCCTTCCTGCGCTTTATGGATGTGAGAATGAACAACAGTTTCCTCTTTTCATTGTAAAATATTCCTAATCATCATAAATCCAATTACTCCTTCCTCACTAATCACTTATTGTCCCAAACGTGCTGTCAGGACACCATTTCTTCTAGATTATCTACAAGTTTTCCATAGTTTGATACATATTCACATAATGTAATTTTCATCGGCAAATCAAAGAATAAAACTACATTTTTTTTTGCTGTTTCATGATCAGCCATATCTCAACTTACATTAGGTAAAAAATGTCACTCAAACAACACAGGAGTTTCGATAATTATGCAACCTGACCAGGAAGAAATAGGAAATTGAATGTGCTATGTTAAAATATTTAATTCTTGGTTATTATATTTACTGATTGTTTTAATCAATAAATATTTTACAAGTATGACAAAGCACTACATTAGTGTAAAATACATTTGAATAAGCAACATCTGTAAGCTAAAGGCTGCTCAAACATCACCTCAACATGAATATTAAGTCATAAGATTATATATCTTCTAATAATTTAAAACAAACATTTTTAAATATTGCTTTTATTCAGTCAAGAAACCACATTTTAAAACAGAATACTTGCTTATTTAAAAAATGCAATGTACTTCTAAAAAAAGAAATAAAGAAATGTAAGAATTCATGTTAGAAGCATGTTTGATTCCGTGTGAATAGACAATGGGAGTAATACGTCAAATACCCACAATTAAACAAGCTCTTTTACCAAATTAAGACTAGACAGACACTCAGTTACATTTGAGCTGTAGTACATAGAAAATATGGTATGGAAATCCATTCCATTAAAAAATACCTATACATATGGTAGTATATACATTACAGACAGTGAAAGGTGAAAACTATAGCTCAGTGGCACAGTGGATAGTCACATAAATAAATCATAAAGACAAAAGACATGAAAGGTTTCAGACAGAACTGGGAAAGAGCGATTTATTTATGCTGCTTTTGGTTTGCTTTCATTTTTTTCATGCAGATGTTACTTGAAGTAAGAGATTATGCTTAAATATACTTACATTTACTTACAGAAGAAGCCACATCTTAAATTATCTTGCAGGACAAAATCAACCATACTTACACAAAGCTGCAGGTACGGGTAATCAGCAATTTGCTTTTGTAGCTTAGTTTATGTCATTTGTCTTGTTTTATTTTCAGAGGAGTAAAAATATCATGCTTCAGAAAAATACATTTTCTTGTTTATAAGACACACTAAGAAGTACCAAGCAGCAGGAAGCTACAACTTTACATTTAATTTATTATTTTTGGACCCTTTTGTGCCATGATCTAGGTCATCTTGGGCCTTTTTGTACCATGGCCCAGGTACTCTTGGACCCTTTTGTGCCATGACCTAGGTCATCTTGGGCCTTTTTGTACCATGGCCCAGGTACTCTTGGACCCTTTTGTGCCATGACCTACGTCATCTTGGACCTTTTTGTACCATGGCCCAGGTACTCTTGGACCCTTTTGTGCCATGACCTAGGTCATCTTGGGCCTTTTTGTACCATGGCCCAGGTACTCTTGGACCCTTTTGTGCCATGACCTACGTCATCTTGGACCTTTTTGTACCATGGCCCAGGTACTCTTGGACCCTTTTGTGCCATGACCTAGGTCATCTTGGACCTTTTTGTACCATGGCCCAGGTACTCTTGGACCCTTTTGTGCCATGACCTAGGTCATCTTGGGCCTTTTTGTACCATGGCCCAGGTACTCTTGGACCCTTTTGTGCCATGACCTACGTCATCGTGGACCTTTTTGTACCATGGACCAGGTACTCTTGGACCCTTTTGTGCCATGACCTAGGTCATCTTGGACCTTTTTGTACCATGGCCCAGGTACTCTTGGACCCTTTTGTGCCATGACCTAGGTCATCTTGGACCTTTTTGTACCATGGCCCAGGTACTCTTGGACCCTTTTGTGCCATGACCTAGGTCATCTTGGACCTTTTTGTACCATGGCCCAGGTACTCTTGGACCCTTTTGTGCCATGACCTAGGTCATCTTGGACCTTTTTGTACCATGGCCCAGGTACTCTTGGACCCTTTTGTGCCATGACCTAGGTCATCTTGGACCTTTTTGTACCATGGCCTAGGTACTCTTGGACCCTTTTGTGCCATGACCTAGGTCATCTTGGACCTTTTTGTATCATGGCCCAGGTACTCTTGGACCCTTTTGTGCCATGACCTAGGTCATCTTTGACCTTTTTGTACCATGGCCCAGGTACACTTGGACCCTTTTGTACCATAACCTAGGTTGCAAAGGCTAAGCCACATTCAGTATATAAAGAGAACTTAGAATAGCCCATCAACCAGTACATTTCTGGAATATGAGAGGAAGCTGAAGAATCCCGATAAAATCCAAGTAGACATGGGCAGAATAAGCAAACTCCACATACAGTGACTGAAGGACAAATATGACACCTAGAACATGGAGATGTGATGCAGATCTAGGTTCCCTCAGGTTCTCGCCAGTCTGACTATTAGTTGCATGGCTGCTGCTCTCATGGATCTTGTTTCTTCTCTTTAGCACCTGCTGGAAAGTAAGGGGACTGGGAAATCCTTGATGCTACTGGCAGTATCCCTCAGCTGAGGAACTCACTGGTGGTTCAGAATGGAGGCACACCGCAGAGAAGAATGTCAGCATCACAAATGGTAAATGGAATGCTGCAAGTTCTAGCCCCTCCACAGCATACTGACACACCCATATGTTAGGCTGAGTGGGAATGGAGTGTGGTCTCTGAGGATATTCCTGTCCCATGTCATTCCATCTTCGATCATCCGACAAGCCCAGGCCAGTAATCTCTGAATACAAGCCTCTGCTACGGCTTAATGAGAGTTCTGCTTCCTGCATACCTGTCCCTCCCCACGATGGCCAAGCCTATCTACCCTGCCAGCTTCATCAAACAGATGCCTGAGTCACTCTTGACCCCAGATAATTAGGGCTTTATCCCTGTATGTCACTGTGCCAGCTTGAAGCAGAATCATTATATAAATCACATGCACTCATTACATTTCATACATCTGTCTGTCTGTCTGTATTGGTATACCTGTCAGTCTGTCTGTCTGTCTGTATTAGTATACCCGCTCTTTATAAACTGTCCATTACTTTGCCATATTTTGAAAACATTTGTCTGCAACTTTAAGCTAGTAAGTACCAGTAAAGGGAAATCTTGAAATTTTAGGGAATAATAACCATTACTCTGCCTGATCTTTGGCCTAGGGGACTAAGTAACTTGTATTCTTGATGCTGTTACAATGCAGTTGATGGAACAAGAAGTTCATTTTCTCTTGAATGTGTGTTGTGCCATATCAGTCATGCATGTGGTTTATTCTGCCGTTTAACACTTATGCAAGTTTAGCTTTGAATGGTGTGAAGATCATGCTATCTGATGCTTTTGGTGACTATAAGTGAAATACGTAACAGATTATTATGTTTGGGAAAGTCTTTCTTGAACAATCACTGCCAGGAGATCTCATAAATGGCTAATGAATTCTTCCTGTAGCGTCGGCAGCTTGGGTTCCTGCTTATAGAACCAGACATCCAAATGCCAGACCAACATCTATCACCTGAGGTGGTCACTACTCAGGAAGGACAACCCAGGTTTTAAAAATAAAATGTGCTGGTTATGTCATTGTCTTTATTAGGTATATAGTACTTCTCATGCATGGCATCTTCATTATTGAAGTAAGACATTTTAACCCTTCTGTTATGGCATCTAGATTATTGATGTAAGACATTTTAACCCTTCTGTTATTGCTTCCAGGCTCCGAACCTTCATCGTGGTCTCTGCATGGTCATTTATAAAACTTTAAGAATGCTGAGAGACTGAGCACTTTTGTCTTTCTGCAGTTGAGCATGGGTCACATGCTTTAGCAAATTCCATTAATGGTATCTGGTGGTGCAGCCTTGTGTCAAAGCATGGCTCAGGCTTTAACCATACTGGAGGTCTTTGATAGATATTTTAGGTCTTTGAATGAAGGCAACCAAAATCAAGGAGCACTCTATCCATTCTACAGTCAAAATGAATTCATTTAAGAAGTTGGTATTCGTTAAGGACTAAAGTTTGGGTTCAAAATGCTGTAGAGAATACTGCATTCCTCTCGTCATGTAGAAGGCTTGGGACCTTGATGAAATCAGTAGGGTGGCAAAATTTTACTTGTACCTTCCAGATGGCTTCATGAATGAAGAGATCAAAGGCTCTTATCAGTGTAGTTAAAGCTGTGCACTGGTCCTGATATTGTTCTCAGTGTTGTACTCCAGTCTCCTTGGGAATTATGATTATGCCAGTTATCTTGCAACATAATCTGAATCTATGGTTAAAATCTGGAAAGACTATTTTGACAATGGAAAGCAGATGGATTGGGGGAACATCTTGTACTGGCGAGTAAAGTAACACATTTAAAATGCCAGTTTATCTCCCTGCTTGACAATGGCAGGCGTCTTATCCTTTCTTTACATCTTAATCGCTTTTCCGTTTAGAGATTTGGTCAACTATCAAATGGATTAGCGATGGCAATTCTATAGGCCTTAAAGAATAATGGCGATTATACTGTTCGAAAGTGTGCTGACAAAGGGTGACCAAAACAGTGAATGGGGCAAAAGGATACCATCATTTTGTCATTATATGGAAAGACTAAAGAAACAGGGAAACTTCTTACTTAATGAAGAAGAAAGTAGGGGATGAAACAAGCCTAGATTAGAAGAAAGGACAGTGCAGTTCTTACAGAAGGGGCACAATTAACAAATTACTTGGGGTGTGTTGAATTGGACAAGGAGAAACTATTTAAAAATTGGAAGGCCATGGGCTGTATTAGCTGGAAAAGAGTGGGGGGTCAATTGCATTTTTTAAGTTTTATTTGCTTAATTACATTATATTATGATACAGAATTTATTCGCCCAAAACCACAGCAAGATCTAGAGCTCGTTTCAACATCTGTGCTACATGTGTGTTTATTCACTATTGAAGGCTATGATTTACTAATTGAAAATGGATGTTATTTTGCTTAGAATTATGTTTGCTTAATGGCTCTGAATAATTTCAGTGAGATAATCCCGGGAAAACAGTACTGGTTAATTTAATGAAAGTCTGTCTTAGTATTACTTTGTTTATAATCATTGCATTTAAATTAAATATAAATGATTTTTTAGCCAGAGAAATACTTTTCTAACTAACATTTTTGTCCACTGAGATTCCAGTACCCCCCACCTGGAATAAACTGATACTTTACAGTCAGTGGAAAAAATAGTTTTACTGTTAGTTGTCATGTCAGACAAAACATTTAAAGACAATTTTAGCTAGTAAGGTCAAAAGGGGGGAAAAGCAGATAGTTTTATAAGTACAGACCCTTCAGTATTGTGCCAATGCTGTATTAAATGCAGTTTTGGCAGTAAAACAAACATGAACATTGGAACACGCTTTGTTCCTGTAAATGTCAAGAAATGCAAACAGCTCTGGTAATGCATTTTGGCTTCAAATGGAAACACATTTCTAAATAAAATCAAAGCAAAAGAGTGCCAAATAGCTATTTAAAATGAATTAACTAACATATTCAATAATACAGGGATATCTCTGCATACAAAATCCATAAATATATCATATTCATTTAAAATAATCTATAAAAAAATAAAAGCTTATATGTCAGACAATGGCTGGGATTCATATAGATACACTGCAATTCAGTGCAAGCCTTGTGCTATTAAGAGGATATGAAAAAGAGCTGTTCTATGTGCAAATGGGGAAAAAAAGCATGCCGTGAATCTATGCAAGTAGACACTACTGTGCAGTGAAATTCATACAGAGAAGCATACGACACAGTCACTAGAAAGGTCAAATGCAATGATGTGTGATCTCACAAAAGTAAAAAATGTGAACTCGGGTAAGTGCTATTGCAAACAAAGTGTTGCTTTTGTTAGCTGGGCTGCATGTTACTGTTGACAATGTCCTACAGACAGCTAAGTAGCCAGATATTATTTTCAGCTGCACTGCTTTGGTGTTCACATATGTAGACACCTGTTAGGTATACAGAAGGACAGGGAAGGGGTACCCAGAAAAGTAGAAAAAAGGGTAAGAGTGAGCAACCCATACAAGTGGGCAGTTTGAGGGAAGGAGGACAGTTTTTTTTTTCAATAATTTGGACCCAAATATTTATTATGATGAGACATGTGTGAGGGTGAAGGAGAAAATAGTTTGGAAAAGGGTGGCAGGTGAGTGTACAGAGGCAGAGGGATATCCATAGAAGAGTACAGACAATGGAATGGAAGTGTAGACACTAGAAGAGGAAGATCTGGGAGAGAAGAAAAAGAGGGGACAGGCAGGTAGTGGTGGAGAATGCAGACGGTATGAAGCAGGACAGAGGAAAATTTAAGCATACATGGCTGCAAGACAGCTGGGTAAAAGCAGCAGGTACACCATCTCCCATTCTGACCCAGAGGAACATTACAAGCCATCATCACCATACGAATCAGCGTGGCTGGTGGTATGGTCCAAACCAGCTCCTGATGGACTGGTGGTAGAGACCATCTAGATGAACGAATCTTCAATCCATTCCAACAGGATCTTCACTTGGGTCATATATCTGACCACTGTTCTATACACAGCAGCCTCCAGCTTCCTGCAACTGAGGAACCAGAGTCCCCTTCAGCAAGGTCCTCCCATGATTATCTCCCTCATGTACCTCAGCCAATGCATCCTCAGGGGTGGGCCACTTTACTTACCAGACCTGCAATAAGGAGACACAACTGGAAGTTAGGCATGAGTGAATCTATCCTGAGATTTGTTTAAAAGACATAACAGCACTTGTAAGGCAACTCTGACTGGCCACAAGCCTCTCCTGCCTTCTGAGATGCTGAAGAAAGAGAGGAGACAATGTTATGGAGACTTCTGATAGGAGAGCAAGGCTGGGGAACTATTATTTTAAAAGGAAGCATAATGCAGAGATAAGGGTATGGATGGCCTGCAGTGGGCACTAGATTTAGTATGGATGTAATAAAGCACTATTTCACAGAGATGGCAGTGAGAAAAATGTAACACACTAAAGAAAGACATTGTGGAACTCAACACAGCAGATGGGTTAAATTAACAAGATACAGATAGAATAAAAGGAAACATGAAATGGGTTTACAACTGCAAACAGCTTCCTGAATCACAAGGAAAGGCTAGATCAATTTGTTTGTCACTATAACTGCATGTTCACATAACTTAGTTACCATGGACACAGTTTAAATCTTACCTTTCCCTTGTCTTACTGTGCTACAGTACTACTTCCAGTCACTGTGAGCTGGGTGACATACAAAGTTTGTTTATTTATTTTGATTTGTTGACAAGTGTAGAACACCAGTCCTACTAGAACATTTTTCAGGCTTGGCATGAGAAAATATGACATTTTCAGTTAGACCAAAATTAATGCATAGTCATCATTGTTAGACAGAACAATTACAATTATAGTATAATATGTAAAGAACTGACAATGAGAAGGAGGATTTAGTGATGGATATATGGTTTCCATTATCTGTATTGCACTACTCTAAATGCTACAACTGATTATGAATACATAGCAACATTTTCCCTGAACAACTTATACAAGAAATTTACACTATCTTAAAGAATGCACTGTCCCACAGGTTCACCCTTCCCTATGTGAATGAGTGATTTTTGAAGTGCACCTCAAATTAAATGCATCTGATAGTGAACCCTTGACTTATTTCTTTCATTTCCAGCGCATATGTGTGTATTATGCACTGTTTCTTACACAGATTTATTCTACTCACCATTGTAGGAACAAGGATTCTGGAGTGTGATACATGAAATATCTTGTAAGATAGATTTAGAAAACAAGTTTCATGACAACTTGAAAAGATATTACACGTGAACAACGTTAATGGAAACATTGATATGTGAAAGGTCAAAAACCTAAGTTTCAGGAAAAAAATGCAATGTTGATAGTAACTTATTCACTTCAGCAGATCAGATCTACAATAACTACTTACCTTTGTTTTGTAGAAAACATTATGAAGCACTTAATTTAGGTTTATTTATAGATAAAACTGGCTTTGCGCGGTTGTGCGCATAGCACAGCGCCGGTTAAACAAGGTTAAACTTTTTCTGGCTCCGCCAATTCAAATTTTCCCTTAAGAAAGCTCTACTCTTATAATAATCTAGTCTAATCGCTTTATTATAAGCATAGCACTTGTTCTCAAAACCTCTCTTCTAAGTAAGCACTCGCTAACTAAAGTAAGCACTACATCCACCTACCTTCCCTGTGAGTACCCACTTCCCTTAAAGGCACAGCACTCCCTTATAATATTCTAGCATGAGTGATAGATTGCTGGCATCCTCTCCGGTTCAGCTGGTTAATCTGGGAATCTTGAGACAATGCTACAATTGTCTCATGTACACAGACAACCCTCTCCTCCTCCCAACAAACACAAATACATGTGAGAGATGCAACTATACAGCCAAACTGGAGGCTGAACTCTCTCAACTCAGGACTGGCAAGACCAGACAGGAGGAGAAGGTAACCACACACACACACCAAACCCAGTCCCACATAGACCTACCACAACTGCAAACCAAACACATAAAAACACAAAGACATACTCGGAGGCTCTAAAAAAAAAACTTACCAAAACAACAGAGGCTCCCAAAGCAGACACCCAAAAATCCACCACCTCAAAACATAACACATGCATCACATACTTCAATAAATCAGTGTGTCAAATAATCACAGCCCTTAAGGCCAAACACCATGCCTGATACACTAGTAATAGGTGACTCTATAGTCAGACACACTGATGTTCCGCTTACCAGGCTGAACAAGGAGAGGGTAACGGTGAGCTGCTTATCGGGAGCTAGGATCCGCCACATAACACACGCACTCAGGTCACTCCAAAGCAAGTACAAATATAACTCCATCATTGTCCATGCCGGCGTGAATGACCTGAGACGTACCTCCCTGGACTACATGAAAAGAGACATAGAGGAGCTCTCTAATTATGTAGCCCAGGCTGGTATGACCCTGACCCTGAGCAGCATCTTGCCCTCACCAAGAATGATGCCACAATACAAAGACAAGATGACCAGCTTTAATAATTGGCTCAAATACTGGTGTCATTCTAGGGGGATCCAATGTCTGTCTGCTTGGGATGACATGCTGGACAAGCCACGCTGCTTCAAAGGGATGGCTTGCATCTGTCACCACTGGGCTTCCGGATATTGGCTAAGGCTCTTGCCTCCCCCATAGTGCCTTTTTTAGGCAAGGCTCAAAAGACAAACCCACCTCCTTAGAAAACAAAAATGGAAAAAAATAAGGGTAATGCTGCTCAACGCCAGAAGTCTAAATCCCAAGATGCAGGCTCTCGAAGCACTCCTCAGTATGGAGGACATCGATGTTTGTGCAGTAACTGAAACCTGGTTCAAGGCTCCTGAGAGCACCCCAGTGCTACCAGGCTATACCTCGTATCATGCTTTTCGGCCCCAAAACTCCGGCCAAACCAAAAAGGGAGGGGGGGTGTCCATATTCATCAAGGACACCCACACCTCCAGGTTAGTAGCAGCACATGAAGCATCAGAGACCATACAGGTGCAACTAACCGTAGGCAAAACTGCTATACAACTGGTAGCATGTTACAGACCACCCTTCCAATCTCAGGAACCCCACTCAGCCTTCCTGAAGACATTGGAGGACATGAATGTCTCACCAAACACCATCATATTGGAAGACTTCAACTACCCTAACATAGACTGGGTGCATTATTCTAGCCCAAACACCCTAGCCCAAAGGTTCCTGGAATTCATAAATTCAAACGCAATGGAACAGCTAGTCACCTCTCCCACAAGGGGAGATAATATACTAGACCTGATCATCACAAACACGGGGACAAAGTGCTCCACACCAGAAGTATACCCTTCACTAGTGAGATCTGACCACAAACTAATCACCCTGGATATACATACCCCACCTCCACCCCCAACACAAAAGACTACAGTGAAAAACTTCTCAAAAGCCGACTTTACACTTCTTAAAACTGAGATGGTATCCTTTAAGCCCACTGGGTCAGTGGAAACCACATCCCACAATGCAGAATCCTTCACAAATGCTTTCTACGGACATCTCCAAGAATGCATGGATCATGCAATCCCAAATAAAACTAAGACCCTCTCCACCAAGGGCAGGCGTCCTGTCTGGTGGACCTCAGCCATAAACAAATTGTATAACAAAAGAAGGAAGCTACTGCACGTCAGAGCAAAATCCCATAAAGAGAAGGCATCTCTGATCAGCACTAGTAGAAAGCTACGTTCTCTCATAAAAACATCCAAGGCCAACTTTGAGAGAAAAATCGCTATGGACACTAAAGATAACCACAAGGCCTTCTTCAGCTATGTTAGAAACCTGGGCGGAAACCCTCAGATATGTTCAGAGTTAGTTCACAATGACAAAAAATACACTGAACCCACAGATATTGCCAACATTCTGGCAGACAGGTTCAGTGCAAATTTCTCCCCTCCCTCACCCCCAAAAAAAGAAATACTTATCCCAACTGAATGTAACCTCCCTGTCATCTCAGATGTCCAGGTGAGAACCGCCCTCAGCAAAGCTAAAAACACAGCATAAATGGGACCTGACGGTATCCGGGTTGTGTGGTACGTGAACTCCAAGAGGAGCTAAACCCGCACATAAAAATGCTATTTAACCTTAGCCTTACTACAGGATATGTACCTGAAAACTGGCGTACAGCAACAGTAGTCCCACTCCACAAAGGAGGCACCTATACTGACCCTGGTAACTACCGCCCCATAAGCTTAACCAGCCTGGTCTGCAAAGCTATGGAAAGAATCATTATGGAACTAATAAACAGAGACATTGGGGACTTACAGACAATTGATCCCACCCAGTTCGGCTTTGTAAAAAGCAGATCCTGCCTTTTAAACCTGGTTGACTTTTTTGAAACAGTCACTAGAGCCATTGACGAGGGCAAAGCAGTCCATACAGCCTACCTGGACTTGGCTAAGGCTTTCGACACAATACCCCACTCTGGCATCATAAACAAGCTCAACAGCTTAAATGTAAATCCATATGTCACAAGATGGGTGGCAAACTGGCTAAAGGATAGAACCCATAAAGTCAAACTCACTGGAGCCATGTCAGACTCAAAGCCAGTGACAAGTGGTGTCCCACAGGGCTCTGTCCTGGGACCCCTATTTTTCTGCATTTATTTCTCAGATGTGGAAGCAAACATGGGAGGGTTGTGGCTGACAAAGTTTGCAGATGACTGCAAACTAGGCACCATAGTCGATACACCAGCTGACACATACATCCTACAGAAAGGCCTCACTGAAATGGACAACTGGTGCCGGAGTCATGGCCTTAAACTAAATGCCAAAAAATGTATAGTCATCCCCTTTGGGAAAAACAAAGTGCCCACAAATTATCATACAGGCGGTAACCCACTGAGTACGGAAAAAGTAATCAGAGACCTGGGGACCCAAGTCAATAGTGACCTCTCATTTGACACCCACGTTGCCAAAGTGGTTAGAAAGACTTTCTACCTTGCCCACCTTATCATGAAGGGATTCACATCCAGATCAAAGGAGGTCATTGTGCCCCTGTACTCCTTCCTTATCAGGCCCATGATTGAGTACAATGCCCCATTTGGTATGTACCTCACCCGGCACTTGCAACAGCTAGAGAGACCCCAAAAGTACCTCACCAGAAGGATCAAGGGTCTCCAACATATGTCATATGCTGCCAGACTAAAGAAACTCCAACTCTATTCAGTAGCATACCGCCTACTCAGAGGTGATCTGTGCCTGACGTACAAGGCCATGTCCAATCAGGAATTGATGGACATGCTCCACCTCAAAAAATCCAAATCCATCAGAACCACGAGAGCTAAAGATTTGAACCTCAGCACAGATATGAATAGGACATGCTGGAGGGACAGATTCATAACCCAGAGGCTTCCCATACTCTGGAACAGAATCCCAGTTCATGTTAGGCAGAGCCCCTCACTGACTCTCTTTAAGAGAAATCTTGACGAGTGGATGGGAGATCGTAGGTTTACCCCAGGGGTCATCTCTGTGTCACTACTAGACAGAGGCACAGTAAACTAATTCTATTATGTAAGGGGGTCTTCACTGTGTCACTACTAGACAGAGGCACAGTATTCTAAATATATTCTGTACACTTTTGTACCATTACATGGGGTGGCAAAAGCCACATCACTATGGCTAGGCTTATAAATGCCCTAGGGCAGATAGTTAAACTATGAAACTATGAAACTATCTGATGTAATTTTCATCATTATAAAACATGATTGATTCAGTTATGGCACTTAGAAACAGGTTATTCATGAACTATTAATGGTATAAGTATTAATGAATGCCTGACAGGAAAGATAGGCAATTAATACTTTGCTACAAATAAGTGTGGGTTTATCACATTAGTCCTTTCTGGTACCTAATATGTACTTGTGTCATGCAAAGAATATGCTAGCAAATATGCAGGTGACATAAAAATAACTAATGCTCCACTGAAATGGTAAGGAAAGTCAGCAGCAAGCTTACCTGGAAATGTTTAAGTCAGGAAGTATTATACTGGACATCTAAAGTAATTTATAAAGGTAGGCAAAACCTCAGAAAAATACAACTGGGTGTGTATGCCTTCCATAATGGCAGACATTTGACTAGTCAAGTCAGGAAGTTGCCAATGGTTGACACCAGTCCTTGACTTGGCCTTTTTAGCAATTAGATGTCTCCAGTGGAACACAAATGACAGATACAGGCCACTGTTCTTTGGGGAGCTTGATTATAAAAATGAAGGTGCACTGTATGTCCTAATTTATTCCTGTCTGGAGCTGCAAGAGAAAAACTGTACTGGGAAATATTTTTCTGGGAGGTAGCAAAAGCCATAAATGTCCAAACCAAACCAAGCTTACTTACAGAGTAAATATAGGGGTTTGTAATGCATGAAACAGAGTTTAAATTCCCCCAGTCCACAAAGACTGAGAGAGATAATGAATACATAATGGGAACCAAACCTTGTAATATGATGCAAGACACTACAAACTCAAAGTTTGCAAATGGTACAGAACTAGCTAAACACAGATTCCATTTATCCATAAGATGTGTAGAGTCAAGGAGACAGAGACATGAAGTCTGTCGTACAGCAATTATCCTATAATTTGAGCAACTGCTGCTGTTGTGAATTTTCTTCATTCACCATGAGGATCCCTGCTGGTACAATACATTTTCATAGTACTCATTTTCTAATATGTTGAAAAAAAAAAGGTGATGAATGCGAAATATTTCCCACATTAAAGGTATATAAAGTAACATGCACGTTTTATTTAAAAAAATGTTACTTTTTAAGTCCATTGAAAATTTTACTTAGTGTTATCAATACTATGTCATTTATAGTTTTCAAAAGAAGGAAGTGAAATAGCAAAAAGTTGGCATTCAAAAGCATTAAAACAAAAAAGGCTGAACTGAACATCAGAAAATCGCTGCTGATATAAATTCAGAGTCTGTGCTAACTCACGAAGAGGGTACACTCTTTTCCCTTGCCTGCATGCAACATCAATGTTACAATATTAGCATAAGTTCAGAGATTCAGAGAATTTGAGGGTCTGAATGTTATCTCAATATCTGTCTGTCTATCTATCCATCCATTTGTCTACCGATTGCGTTGGTCAGTGCTTGGATGTTCTATCTTTCATTCAACGGTGACTTTATTACATGAAGATTCTTTTTACCTGCCTGGCATCAGTTTATACATGGGAAAGTATATCCTTATATATTTTTTTTTTATTATTTTATTATTTTACATTTGTTAACCGGGCTAGTCTGGCTGGATACATGTCCATTTTCAGCAGAGGCCCGAGGAGAAAAGCTCCATTACGTACTAGTCAACTTACAATACAAAAATTAAACAATCAAAAACAAATATCAAAACCAAAAACTCAAGCAAGCCAATTATATAAACATGATAGCAAAAAAGATCAAATTTTTATGTAGTTTAGTGAGATGCTGAGGGATTAATAAACAGGAAAATAAAGACTGAGAGGCAACCTTCTTGATTTTCTAGTTAAAGTGCATATAATAGTTTAATTTTTCACTACATTCATCATACGTTTATCTTCTTCGTACGAATCCTAATCTTTTGTACTTATTAGTGCTTTTCAAAAAGGCCTCTCTTACATTCGGATGTTATGTAAAAGTACAGTTGTATAAGCACTTTATCATAACAATAGATATTGAAGTGTGGCCTTTGTTGCAGTCATTACAATAGGGATCTCTCCTGCTAACTGAATCTGATATCCAACAAGACTTTCAGACCTGATCACCCTTCTACAATGACCAAGTTCATATCTCTCACCTCACCTCAGACATCCTCAAGTACCTAATATATAGGTTACATTAACCCACACTATCCTTTGGTTTTTTTTTTTTTGCCCTTTAGCAGGGAACACTATGCCTGTACTAAGGCTAGTAACAAAGAACTGCCCCAGGGATTTAGTCTGTGTCCTGGAAAATCAAAGCCATCATGATGGACGTGAGCAAGGAGATGATGGGGATGAGAAGGATGAGGAAGGGAAAGTGCGTTCCCGACACAACCTTTGAGTGCCCCATGCTGTAGAGGCAATGGAGGAAGGGGAAACAGTGGACACACTCAGACATTTATTGATATGGTAAGTTGTTTATACAACCGTACAGTGTTCTTCACATGGATCACTGCTGCAGCCATTAAAATAGGGAATATTCCCAAAGCCACTCCCATGTTGGCTCAGTGCTCAGAGGAGGACTGGATAATGCCTTTTGGAAGAGAAAAGGTGAAACTAGTCCTTGCCCTGCAAATTATATCCAGCCTGTAGTGTTTCAATAAGGGGTGAAGAGAGGATCAGGTGGCTACCTCTAAAATGTTCTGGGCAATTACCCCTCTAAGGAATGCAGTGGTAGCTAATGCACTCCTTGAAGGATGAGGCCTGACTATTTCAGCAGTGCACTTCCATGAGTCTTTTAACAAAAACGTTATGCAGTGTACTGGCCTTTTTGAAGCAGTTTACGTTGTCACTGCCAGCTCCTGTTTATTTTCTGCAAAGAAGACTAACAGATGTTCTGATTTCCTATTGGCCTTATTTCTATCTAGTTAGTACCTCAACTATCTATGCGCAGCCAGGCAGTGCTGAGTCCTTTTCTCCTTCATTTTGAAGTATATGGAAGAACACAGGAAAGTGTACAACTTGGTTAACAACCTTTGGCATAAAAGAGGGATTCTTGTACGAGGTGATCTTATCTTTATGGAACTGCAACTATGATTCCATATTACTTTAAAGCTCGGAGCTCCAAAACTCTACTAGAAGAGGTAATAGCAATATGAAAGGTAGTGTTTCAAATCAGAAACTTTAAGGGTACGGTCCTAGCCAGTTCAAATGGAGACAAGTTACTTTTCTAATACAAAATTTAGGCTCTAAGCAGGTACCAGTTTTCTCCTGCATGAACTCCGTAACTAGTGGTATGGATACCACTGGTAGTATCTACAGGCTGACCATAGAACTAGCTGAGATATATGCATTTATCCAGAGTTATAAGCTAATTCTGAAGGGTACAGCTCAATTAGGTACTGTAGAACCACTGGCACATCCATCTGTTTTAGGCACTGGTTCCTCTTTCAGTAACGGATATAAAACCTTTTCCATTAGTCTGGTGAGTTTTTCTAGTATGTTTTTTAGCACCCCTAATGATTTTTAAAACATCCTGGGAATATTGATGACCAAAGGGTAGCAGAGGCATAAGCACCAGACTGCCAGTGTCAGTGTGGACAGTTTGGGATGTACTAGGGACAAATCTGCACTATGTAAGGAGGGTCACATAGTGATGCAGCAAAACATGTTTCACCATCTGAGACAGGTAGACAAACCACAGCTGCTTGGGCCACAACGTGGCAATTAAACATTATTTCAGATCAGCTCTCCTTCAGCTTTTGAATCACCCCTGGCAGTAAGGATATAAGAGGGGCCACATAAAGAACTATACCACTTCACTTCAGGAAGAAAGTCTCCACTGCCCAGGCTTGTTTGTTTGGTGCACTGCAGCAAAAGCCTGTCAGCTGTCTGCTGCTCAGAGAATCAAAATGGCCGAGTTCTGGTACACCTCATCTGTCTGTGGGGTGGGGGAAGGCTCCATCTATCATCTACTCATGTGAATCTACTACACTCCTACCTAAGTCCTCTGATATGAAGTTCTCCTGTGTAGTTTTATATATATATATATATATATATATATATATATATATATATATATATATATATTGCCTTTAGGAGAATGTTGGATTCCAGTGCCTATTCCCAGGCCTATAATGCTTACCTACAGAAGTTGTAAGAGCATCTTAGTTTGCTTACTACATAACTGCAGTGTTATCTGTGATGACATTCAAGGTAACAGGCTTCCCTGCCATAAGGCTTTGAGAACTTGAATAATAGTCTTTATTCCTTTATGTTTATGTACCATTTCTTTTTTTCTAGAACTCCAGGTACTCTGCACTTTGAAATCTAAGGTGTAGGTACTCCAAGCTATATCTGAGGCATCTGTGGTTAAGGACTGGTGTGGGGTAGAACCCAGATATCCTGCACTTTGAAATCTAAGGTGTAGGCACTCCAAGCCAAATCTGAGACATCTGTGGTTAAGGGCTGGTTTGGGGTGGAACCCCCGGTAACCTGCACTCAAAGCCAAATCTGAGGCATCTGTGGCAAAGGGCTGGTCTGGGGTAGAACCCAGATACCTTGCACTTTGAAATCTAAGATGTAGGCACTCCAAGCCAAATCTGAGGCATCTGTGGTTAAGGGCTGGTTTGAGGTAGCCTGTCTGAAAGATACACTCTCATTCCATTTCCATCTTTATTCGGGATAGGACTGGGATGGGACACCCTACAGACTGCTTTTCCCAAGTATTCCCTTTGGAATCACTGCAGTTTTCTCACGTGCTGTCTGACTTGCGGTACCATCAGCACAGTGGATGCTATGAAGAATGAGAAGCTCTGATATCATAGGGCTGTTACTACTGTTTTTTTTTTCTTTCATGTCCTGAAAAAGGTTGGAAGCATACTCCACCTTCTCCTGTGACAGGTAATCCTTGCCTACATTAGTGCCATGCAGAGTCCCTTGGAAGAACACAGTTCTGACTGGATGCAGACTTAATGTCTGCTCAATGAGGGAGATGCACAATCTGCTGATGCAGTCCACTACGAACGTCAATGTCCTCATCATCTTCACCTGTGTTTGTACCTGAAGAAGAAAGCCATCACTTGTGGGCAGATATTAATGCCCTTGGCTTCTGTGTCATGTGCTATCATGGGGGCCAGAAACTGTATAAAAACTGCGGGTGAATTACCTAAACCTAAGGGCAAGGAGGTAAATTGAAAGTGGTGACCTCACCATGAACTTCAAGTACTGCCTATGCCCCTTGAAAGTGGGAATGTGGACATAGACTTATTTTGTGTTCCATTGTCACTAGGAGAGCCTGGGGGTCAAGGAGTGGCAAAAGAATATGCAGGGGTAACATTTTAATTTCTCAGTGTCTAAATACTTGTTTTGACTTGGCAATCTAGAATGGGTCTCCAAAAAAAAATGGTGCAAGAAACAGTCTTGAGTACAACTCTTTTGTTTCCTGCCTCAAGGGAATGAGTTACTTGGTTTCCTGTGCTAACATTTATGCAAGCAGGGCAGCAACTAGAAATTCCTGGTCCTTTGTTTCAAGTGGAAGGCCCTTACTTTTTGATTTTATTAGAAACCAAAGCTTGTATCCCATAGAGATTATTTGTAAGATCCACTGGTCTGTGGTTATGGATTATCACTACGGGTAGTAACAGGCCAGCATGCTGCCATGACATGAGGTTAGGTATAGAGGGGAATAGATGAGTAAGGATGGACTGGAGTTGCATGGGGGAAGTGCAAGGAGGAGATTGGTGCAGTCACAACTGCTTCTGGCTGGGGGCCATGCCCTGTGGACTCCCATTCCTCCTTCTATTCTCCTGCTGCCACATTTCCTTCTGTGTCACCTTTCTTCCATTGGGCTGCTTGTGTTTATCCTGCAATGGGTGGTAAGGCCTTTGTACCCACATTTCAAGACATGTCTGTCATGTGTGTACAGGTGGGCATGTCTGCCCACTTGTACGCAATGCTGTGCTTGGTTGGAAGAGCTGCCCTCATTGCTCTATCCTGTATTTCCCCCACCAACCATTTTGCCATTGCTTGGGAATACTCTGCTGGTACTTCAGAATGTAGGGCTGGTGGTTTAGGGTTCTGAAGGTTAGGACTCCTGAGGGGTGCATATTCTTCCCAAACAGGTCACACAGTTTACTTTCCGTGTCAACCCTGGAGCCAGTCTTACTCCTGTTGTAGTTTCTGGAACACTATGTCTGGATTAGCAATGAGGTTTCTATACAACAATTTATGAGAGGCCTCTACTCAAAAATCAATAGGCCTCGTGGGGGGGGGGGTGGGTTGGCAGCTTGGCTTCAATGATGTAGCTTCAAAAACATCCAAAAGGGTTTCCTAAAAGCACAGGTTTAGGAGGCCATAGTGTCAGAAAGTCCAGGTATCTTTTCTAGGAAGAAGAAGACATATTTTACTGCCATTTGAAGTGTTCACTCATAAGTCAAGAGTCTCTTCAAATGAAATGTCTTGTGCAAGGAGGGGTAGTCAGAGGCCAAAGTGTTCTCACTGTCTGTATCATAAGCCAAGGGGAGGAAACATGTGACTTAAAAGCCAGTTACTCCTCTTTCTCCTCAGATTCTGAGAGACCAGTGTCTCACACTGGACTGACTTTTCTTCTTATGCATAGAGAGTCGTCATTGAGAGAACATTATTAGGATGTGGCTGCAGGCTGCATACAAACTGAAAGTAAAAAAAAAGAGCTAATTTAGTCCAGCTCTAAAAAGAAGGCCGTCTGGGTGGGGGGGTGGCCTAGAAATGCACTAGAAAAAAGTATGGTTCCCTGCAGAATGGTATGTGCACAGAACCACAAATTTGACCAAACAGCAATATTTCCAAACACAAAGCAGAATTTGAATTTGTCACAAGTAATCCAGACATTGATTTATTTATTAGCAATCACTATCACAGTGAATACAAAACTGGTAAACCGCTTTCAATGAGTCAGAATATCTTCATCAGGGAACTGGTTTCTCACACATACGTTTGGGCCTGGTATTCTGGTATCTTATCTGGTGAGATGTGCTTGGGGCCAAAGACATGGTGCCCTCTGAAAGGGTGATACCAGAGGTCTTGTTGGTAACAAAGACCAGAACTGGTGGCTGCTTGAGTGCCTCCATGGAGCTGATGTTCTTAGACCTACCTGTTAAATTTTATGGGCTCTCGGACCTAGGGACCCCTGAAGTTTTACAGTCTCTGTAATACTCTCTTTTTGGACACACATCCCTTGTTTCTTTCTGGAAGGGATATCCCTGCTGCCTTGCTGCTTTGGGACTGCAGACATGATGGACTGACTAAGCAAGCCTCTGTGGATCTTTGGACTGGTATGCCTAGAACGCTTTCACCCATCTCTTTAATGTCATGGAACAAAAGTCCTAACAGATACCACAGATGGTGGCATCAGGACCTATGCAATAAACACACTGATTGTGGTGGTCTTTATATGATATCTGATGGCTGCAGGTTCAACTGTTTGCATTCTGTTGCCACAGATGGTGACATCATGACCTTTGCAATAAACACACTGATTGTGGTGGTCTTTATATGATATCTGATGGCTGCAGGTTCACCTGTTTGCATTCTGTAGCCACAGATGGTGACATCATGACCTTTGCAATAAACACACTGATTGTGGTGGTCTTTATATGATATCTGATGGCTGCAGGCTCACCTGTTTGCATTCTGTAGCCACAGATGGTGACATCAGGACCTATGCAATAAACACACTGATTGTGGTGGTCTTTATATGATATCTGATGGCTGCAGGTTCACCTGTAATGGACATCCCTCCATCTCCACGCAGAGCGCTTGCTACCAAGAAATCCACTTTTAGAAGCCTACTAAGCACAACATGCAATAGTTGTCAATGAGAAAAATAGTTGAGTAATAGTGTACTTATCTTCTTAATGACAACGGTGTACTTATCTTGTTAATGACAACGGTGTACTTATCTTCTTAATGACAACGGTGTACTTATCTTCTTAATGACCTGTAGTTGTATGCCTGGACCGACAACTGGCTATGATCCACTCTGGTGCAAACATGAAATGTGGCACAAAGCAGCTAAAGATGGTGCAGGTCAACATCACCTATATAGCAGATATGTGGGGATGTCCAGGGTGAAATGACATTAGACTAGCCATGGGGTAATGGTACTTATGTCAGCCCAGACATCAGACTTATTCAGAAACAGAGAATCTCTGTTGTGATGACTGTAATAGTTCATAGGTTCATAAGAGTTTACTAGGCTAATGACCACAAGGGCCTTTTTAAGCCTAGCCATGCATCCCAAATCTCTTGACAAGTTCTCGTACCATTGATAAGTGTAAGCAGAGACTTGGGAGATGACTAGTGGTCCATATGAAGAACAATACAATACGTGAAGTTGAAAGATACAACTTATAACACAAAACTGAATCAGAACTGCTACAAATTTCCACAATGTTTGGAAGCCTGATGTCAGTGCTTAATGCTACATAATATATTCTAAGTGACTTACATCCCTTACCTTCATGGTTTTTAAGCATTAGTGGCACCTCTTCCAGTTGTAGTAAGCTGAAGATGCAACTACAAACAATTTATAGATGTGTTTTTTTTTTCCCTTGGCATCCTGACTACTAAGTTTAATCACATAAGTGTTTGCAGAAGTCATTTTCTTAAACACAGGTATAATATCCATTTCTTAGCCATCAGTGTTAGGTCTTTCATTTTCAGTCTATAAACCCATAAGGTGTACAGAGTTTCCTGTCATTCATCTACCCTCTGTTGTGTCTAGATTTTTGCTGACTGTAACGTCAACAATAGTCAAAAATCTCTGAAGATGACCTACTGACCTTTTTCTGGCTATTATTGAATGCATGGCACAAAAGAGCCAATAAGGAGTACTTAGGTACTCAACATGATTTTCAAGGGTGTACTTGGAGCCCACCCCCACATTTTGCTTTCTACCTGTCATCCAATTTGTTATGCACTTCCTACTCTGATTCCATGCTGTGTCTTCCTGCATGTGTTTTCCATGTGACCCAGGAACAAAGAGCCTGATGAATCCCATGCAGTCACTTCTCACTCGATTGGCTTCTCTAGTTTCTGTAAAGATGAACAGCTTTAAACTGTGTGGTCTGCCCTTTAGGAAACCATGCTGTGGGCCGAGATCAGCCTGCCTTTGTTAATGGTGAGAAAAATCAGTAGTGTCTTGCTATGGCAGAGGATAAGGCAGGGGTACTCAGGTCTGCAGATACCTGGATTCGACCATACACCTTCTTGACAAATTAGATATACTAAATCATTTCTGGTTTCAGACACTATCTCTGTCAGAGAAAAGGTGGAAAAGAAATCATTTCTAGTTTCTCATACTATCTTTGTCAGTAAAAAGGTCTGAAACAGATATGCGTTGAACCGTAATGATATACTTAAATGAATACCATATGCCCTTGGATTTCTGTTCTGTTTCATTCTCAGATATTATTGACTTTCAGATAAAATGTATGTATTTATTCAATCTGGTAACTGGTTAGCACACTCATTCAGATGGACATATTACAGTGGATTGATTGCAGATTTAATAACTGAACACTTCATTCGTATGTTGGTTCATTGTTCATGGCAGAACTGTCTACCGCCTGGAAAATGACACACATTGCTCTGATTTACAGGGGCAAGGGTAAAACAGCCAATGTATGTGATATCAGGTATATCACTATGGAATACCATATAATGGAGTTGTACAAAATAAGAACCCAAAGAACAAAAGTTACTGAAATCCCCATTGTTCTGAGAATGTCAGGTTCATGACCCAGAATATAACATGTAAGTATGGGTAGAGATTTTGGAAATGAAATGACTGTGGAATGTGAGATCCTTGAAAATTAAATGTTGGGGTAATACTACTTTCTCAGTGATCTATGTCATCTTCCTAAAAACATCTTAGCAGAATATTGTGTGTGTGAATCTCAGTGTTTGAAAACACATGTACAAAAACCTGGGCATTGAAACTGATCTTGTGTAAGGAACACAATGGTTAAAATATAGTGGAGAGACATATGGTTCATTGATGGAATAGTTGAAGCAGAAATGAAACTCTGAAAGCCACTTGTGATTTAAGGGTGCAGAGCCTGACAAGCCACAACAAGATATGGCCACCAAACATTCCCAGAAATCCATGTGGTGACATATGATCCCCACAAGGAATTATAAAGATGTCTCTCATAAGAATCAGCCAAAAGCACTTGTTTCTGATAACTACATCTGCAAGATGAAAGCACGTTTACCTCTCAGGTTAACACAAAGAGAACTTTTGCTGAGGATTCTGCAAACAATAAATAAACTTAGAACACTGAGACCACAGCAGTATAATACCAGGCTTTGATCTCTGCATAGGAACACAGCACCTACTATCCTCACAGGCACAAGGCATCTGCTTTTTGCTACTGCAACCTCACTTCTGCTCATATTCTGCATTATACATGGCTAGCACATCATATGTATGTATGATAAGAGGGATTACTATGCAGTGTACTGCATGGTCTAGCAATATTACAGGAGGAATAGAACAAAGGGTATTTCAATGCCTTTAGTACCCACTTTGGTAACACAGAACATCTAGCAGCAACAGTCTGCATAGGATGGCACATGCACACCACTGCAACATGTATACTGCTGTTATTGCAGATGGTCGTAGAGAGCTACACTACAAGTACACCCAATACTACTTCCAAAGAAAAATGGCCTATGCTAAATATGGATTGGTTAGGTTTAAATGCTACTGTGAGAGGTAACAAAACTGCAATAATTTTTGTTGCTGGTGTCTGAAAACAATGGATGCTGTTAGATTTGTGGAGGAGGCAATCCATGAAGTGATAATGCTCACCCCGCATGATCACTCCTGAGAACCATGCAGTGTACCACAATCCATGAACTGATAAAGCTCACCCTGCATGATCACTCTTGAGAACCATGCAGTGTGCCACAATCCATGAACTGATAAAGCTCACCCTGCATGATCACTCCTGAGTACCATGCAGTGTGCCATCCAGACAAATGCTGGATGCCATTAAGCAACGTGTCCACCATCAGCCTTCACAAACTGTGCAGCAGGCCATGAAGGTCATTTCAGAGGAGGGGGCTTACTTACTTCAACAGGCAATCAGGATTGGCTAGACTGCAGGCACCACAAACAACACCAATCCCCCTATGCCATTTACCTATGCAGATTATGCTTTGAAAGGTGATATCCAGCACAACCTTAACAAAAAGTGCCTTTGCCTTTTACTGCCTTCCCTCTTTAACAATCCATAGCGCTGTTGTACAGAACATTAGCGGGAGAGGATATTTATCATTTGGAAACTATTTTGTGATGTTTTCACACTGCACAATGGTCTTTTGGCTTTAGTATTTCACTTCCATGTTAACTAGACATGTACAGAAACTGACAGTGTTTGGGAACTGCAGGTCTGAACATTTGGTCATTTCATTACATTCTCATGTACAAACAATGCCAGCTAAACATTAAAATGTCCAGTAAGCAGCATTTTTAGCCCCACAGGCTATGGTATGTTTACATCTGACATACGATTTCAGTGAACTAGCCGATTCCCTTCTGCAAGTGCACAACCTCAACATTTCAGAGCATGCTTCAAAGTGTAAATTTGCAGTTGACATTAAAATAGTAGCTAAAAGCTAAGTAGGACCAAGATCAATATTCCCTTTGATACCTCACCATAAGGAGGCCATTAACTATTCAAATGACTGTCACCTCAGTACTATGTCAAGATCTAAAGCCAGACTGACAAGCATCCAACAGATCATGAGACACTAGAGAGGAATTCAGCTATGTGTGTGCAGACCACACCCTCAATAACCTTCCTAATAAAAGTAAGGTTACTGACAGGTCAATAATTTTCCAGCAAATCTGAATCCAAAGATGATTTGTGAACAACTGGGGCAACCAATGAGTCTTTTAAGGAGATTTATACATGTTCGTGTTTTCAGGGAGGATCGGATAATATGTCGAATAACCGGCCCAAGAGATTCAATGCAGGTCTTTATCTTGTAGGCCAAGATCCAGTATATAACAGGCTGCACACATGGCTGAAGCAGTGTCATTGGGCTAGTCATAAGCAATGCATTTAAAGTCTGTGTGGCTCAAATCCAAGTTTTTCAGCTCTGAAGGCTGATCCTGTCCATTACATAAAACAAGAGGGAAGAAGCATCTAATCTTGGCAATAGTTTTTTTTTGGTTGCTAGATTGCCCCAGTGGCTTCCTTTACTAAACCCAGTTGACCTATTTGTTTCTCCACTGGGGAAAATCCTTCCAGCCCAATTATTCCTCAATGTTGCCAAGAGGCAGGTGTTAGGGCCAGTTTGCAGATCCTTTGTCCCTCATTGACAGGGCTGAAAGGTGCTGACTGAGGTTTCGTTTTTGGGGATAAACTCTTGGCTAGGCTTGTAAGGGCTCCAGGGCCATTAGCCTAGTAACTTCCTATGACCCTATGATCCGTGGACTGTCCTATCTTGTACCTGTCTACAGCTTGTGAGCTCACAGTTGCTATGGGATATATATAGGCTCTATATTAAATAAGTGAATGCTTAGAAAAGTGAATGCTTATTCATCAACCCTAGCTCAGCGAACGCTGAAAATGCTGAACACTTGGAACAGCAATTTTTTCCCCAGGGAAAAAAATCACTGTTCCGCAAAAAAAAAATTAAAAATCTTAAAACAGTATTTAATGTGGGGGGCGAAGCCCCCCACACTCCCCTACTTAAATATACCAACTCTGAGATCACACCACAGTGGAGGAAATGGCAAGCTCCCAAAACCGGCCCAGCAATTGTTTTTCCTTGAGAAAAAATTTGCTGTTCCGGGTGTTTGGAATTTTCAGTGTTTGCTTTGCTGAATCAGCATTTGCTTTTTTAAGTGTTCGCTGATTCAGTATAGACCCGATGTATATACAGACTTCTGCACACATGTAACCTCTAACTGAGTGGAACACAGACTGCAGAATGGGGCTTACTAGGCTCTTCATGCTGTGGCAATTGGCATTAAACGATGCTTCCTTTCGAATTTCCTTTTGTGTCAGAAAACAACATTGCATGCATGACACAGAGTGAGATCAAGTCAGGCAGAAAAGAACAGTCTTGAAACCTCAGCAGTGGAGGGATGCAAAGCAAGCAAGCTTAAGAAATCCTTTTGTACTGCAGTGACAGCCATGTCTCATTTTTGAGGTACAACAGAACGTTTTACAGGGGACCCATGCATCAGGCAATGCTGGTTATTGCCCCTCCGAAGAATGAAAGCAATGTAAATCATCTCATTAATACAAGTGTACATGCCTTATGGAATTACCAGTTCTATGTAAATCATCTCATTAATACAAGTGTACATGCCTTATGGAATTACCAGTTCTATATAAATCATCTCATTAATACAAGTGTACATGCCTTATGCAATTACCAGTTCTATGTAAATCATCTCATTAATACAAGTGTACATGCCTTATGGAATTACCAGTTCTATGTAAATCATCTCATTAATACAAGTGTATATGCCTTATGGAATTACCAGTTATATATAAATCATCTCATTAATACAAGTGTACATGCCTTATGCAATTACCAGTTCTATGTAAATCATCTCATTAATACAAGTGTACATGCCTTATGGAATTACCAGTTCTATATAAATCATCTCATTAATACAATTGTACATGCCTTGTGGAATTACCAGTTCTATATAAATCATCTCATTAATACAAGTGTACATGCCTTATGGAATTGCCAGTTCTATGTAAATCATCTCATTAATACAAGTGTACATGCCTTATGGAATTACCAGTTCTATGTAAATCATCTCATTAATACAAGTGTACATGCCTTATGGAATTACCAGTTCTATGTAAATCATCTCATTAATACAAGTGTACATGCCTTATGGAATTACCAGTTATATATAAATCATCTCATTAATACAAGTGTACATGCCTTATGGAATTACCAGTTATATATAAATCATCTCATTAATACAAGTGTACATGCCTTATGGAATTACCAGTTCTATGTAAATCATCTCATTAATACAAGTGTACATGCCTTATGGAATTACCAGTTATATATAAATCATCTCATTAATACAAGTGTACATGCCTTATGGAATTACCAGTTCTATGTAAATCATCTCATTAATACAAGTGTACATGCCTTATGGAATTACCAGTTCTATGTAAATCATCTCATTAATACAAGTGTACATGCTTTATGGAATTACCAGTTATATATAAATCATCTCATTAATACAAGTGTATATGCCTTATGGAATTACCAGTTATATATAAATCATCTCATTAATACAAGTGTACATGCCTTATGGAATTAGCAGTTCTATGTAAATCATCTCATTAATACAAGTGTACATGCCTTATGGAATTACCAGTTCTATGTAAATCATCTCATTAATACAAGTGTACATGCTTTATGGAATTACCAGTTATATATAAATCATCTCATTAATACAAGTGTACATGCCTTATGGAATTACCAGTTATATATAAATCATCTCATTAATACAAGTGTACATGCCTTATGGAATTACCAGTTATATGTAAATCATCTCATTAATACAAGTGTACATGCCTTATGCAATTACCAGTTCTATGTAAATCATCTCATTAATACAAGTGTACATGCCTTATGGAATTACCAGTTATATATAAATCATCTCATTAATACAAGTGTACATGCCTTATGGAATTACCAGTTCTATGTAAATCATCTCATTAATACAAGTGTACATGCCTTATGCAATTACCAGTTCTATGTAAATCATCTCATTAATACAAGTGTACATGCCTTATGGAATTACCAGTTATATATAAATCATCTCATTAATACAAGTGTACATGCCTTATGGAATTACCAGTTATATATAAATCATCTCATTAATACAAGTGTACATGCCTTATGGAATTACCAGTTATATATAAATCATCTCATTAATACAAGTGTACATGCCTTATGCAATTACCAGTTCTATGTAAATCATCTCATTAATACAAGTGTACATGCCTTATGGAATTACCAGTTCTATGTAAATCATCTCATTAATACAAGTGTATATGCCTTATGGAATTACCAGTTATATGTAAATCATCTCATTAATAGAGGTGTACATGCCTTATGCAATTACCAGTTCTATATCTGAATAAAGGAATAACTGCAGCTTCTTCTAAAGCCATAGCTAGAATTCAGCCTGCATTAACACGAACGATCTAATGGGACAGTATATACAAAAAAAGAGAAAATTCACAATTTTGGCATACAGCATCCAGTGAAAAATATTGATGTTTCTGTATTTTGTAAAACATCACAATGCTGTGAAAGCTAGCTATGCAAACTATTTTAATAACAACTGAGAATGATATAGTTAAGTAAAAAAAAAAAAAAAAAAAAAAAAAAAAGATGTGGCCAGCAAGGAACGAACATATTTTAATCACACTGCCTGAATAAACAGGCCACCTATTACTTTTATGTGCAGTTTTAAATGTTTCCTTTTATTAGGACTTAAAAATGTACCAGATTAAGGACCAGTATTTTTTTTCAAAAACATATTCTTTCTTTATTAGAAATCCACCACTGATCTGTAGGGGGGCATTTAATCCTTGCAAATCAATCCGGAAGATGGCTTTTTGTACTTGTAAAGCGCAGGAAATGGGGTTTATTGCACAGGTAGGTGAGCAAATTAAAAATTCTTTTCATCTGCAGTCTGGTTTGCTGTTGTAATTGCTACATACGGTAAGAAAATACAGACCATAAAGCTTCAAAGTAGTGAGAAAGACATGACGTACATTACAAGGAAATATTCCTCTGTACTTCACAGGATGTCCCCAAATTTAGTTGGACCTTAAATCTGTCATGTCAAATTACGCTCAAAGTTCACAACCTCACCAGTTCCCTACAATAATAGATGCAATTTAAAATGCTGCCCTCAGAAAAGAGTAGCCAATAAAGCAGTAACCTGGCTGGATGCTTGGGGCTGTTTCTAATCAGCTCCTTCACAGTCGACTTTAGGTCATGAGGTTAAAGTAATGGCTGACTTTTAGCAGTCAGTTCTCTGCATTGTGCTCCAATAGGCACCGTTGTCTAGACATAATGCAGGCCAAAACCATCAGTGTCATCTGCGGAAATGACTTTTGGCATAACATCTCTTCCAGAAAACAAAGTATGAGCAACATGAATGTTTTATTTGAATGCAAATTATGGATGACACGTTTCCTTTCCTGTGCAGTGCAATACACAACTGAAGGTTGCCCTGGATAAGTGTGCCTCTGCATGTCTATATGTGTGCATGCACATATATAGCCACTTCAGCCCAGGATGAAGTTAAAGCAACATTCCTCAACATCAGCAGCAAAGACAAAACTAAAACCAGGATGTCCACACTCATTTATTAGAACTGTCTGCTTTGTAATGGGCTGTTAAACATCTGTCTTGCATGGTACTTACAGAACTGCTGCAACCACATCCCCGTAAAGTTTAAGTTTTACTAATTAAAGTTGTAAGGCTCTCTGAAGCATATCTTAGAGTGAGCATTCTCCTTATTTTGATAGTGCACAATTCCTAATTCCTATTCCTGTTCCAGACTTGCCAAAAAGATTGTTATTTTATCTGAAACACAATCAGAAAAATCATCAGATTAATTCACAATATGTTACTATGCTATGGAAAGTTAAACTGTATATGTGGAACCATTGGGGAATCATTAGCCTTTGCCATTTTTGTTCAGTTACACTGATAGCGCAAATTTACCATTTTTCTGGTGAATTTCTCTAACTTTACTATCTTGCTGGATGAAGAATCACATTTTTTAAAGAATTTCACTGCAGGGGTGATGGATGGCTTCTGCAAGCTTGTTAATGCAGAATCCAGTAAAGAAAATGTTCATTCCAGTTTTGCTGCTTCATTTGTTTTCTTTTTTGTTAATGCAAGTCCTCAGATATGACTACATACTAAAATACACAGGGCAAAATAACATATGAAGTTAAACATTTCCAAATGGAAATTAAGCAGTCCCTGACAGCCTGGCTGCAGTAAGAAAACTGTGAAACAACTAAGATTTATAGTCCATCCCATCCTGCTTTCATTATTACTTCATACACTGTCAGTACTTCAGTTCTCCGTTTTCTTTTTTATTGAAAACAGATGAATAGGAACCAGGGCTCTCTTCCTTTTTAAGGTCTCATGGATACTAACACCACAATTCATCTTTGCAGAATATCAAAATTTCAGTTTTGTTTCCCCACATGATACACATCAACTTACTTTAATGACATACATAGGAATGCAGGACCTGGTATAAGCAAGCAGCCAGAATAAACAGAACAAATAAATAATACTCAACTATTTTTGTAAAGAATAATAAGAAAGAATGAATAAATAAATAAATAACCATAAGGAATATTAAACCAGTGTTGATTTTATTTCTAAATGAATATTACAGTCCTTCCAATTCATTTTTGCTGACACAACAAGAACAGTTGAGAAAGCTGGGGATTTTAAGCAAACTGTTTAGGTTTCATAATTCTGGACGGAAAGAAGGTCAATTATTTGCTATCAACATGTTCTGTACTGCAAGGGTTGAACTAATGAGGACACCCAGTCATGCAGCTGCAACTGAATTTGTTGCATGCTGAAAAAGAAATACTCCTAAAACAAATATGTGTAGAAAGACCCATACGATAGCGAAATGCAAAATGATTTACTCTGCAAGGTTAGGTGCAATTCTCCCTTCATCAAGCCATCATAGGAGGCATGCAAAGTTTCCTTTGAGAAAAAAAAAAAGTTTTTACCACACTGACTTAAGAATATACAGTGACAGACATATCTTTAAAATGCAGCGCAGCAGTATACCTCAACCTCTAAGCACAAGAAATATGGACAAAGCCAAAAACAATGGAGACACAAAGACCCAAAATCAGGGGCAAATTTTAAATATTGTGCTTATAAACTTAAAAGTTTCTAGAATAACAGGTTTTGCATTAGTATGCATTTTCTACCAGATAAGAAGTCTGAAACTTAAAAAATTGTCATTATTCAGTGACTTTGGTCCTCAATTTGCCAGAAAAACGCAAATTTTATAAAGAACAGATTAAAAATATGAGGCAAAATTTTGGATTCTGTGAAAATCTGGACAGTTGAGTGGTATGGACTCTACTAAGATGTCAGACTCCAGTGGCTATAGGTCAGTCATAAGCCTTAACACGGGTGAAATTTCATCTCATACTTACAATCCTTTAAGTGCAATGTAAACAAACAAGCCTTTTTTTCCTCTAATTAGTGCATTTGCCCCCTCTAGTGGTGTCAAATATGCTATTTTTTGGACCATTTCTATGTACTCACGATTTTTTGCAAACAAATTTAAATAAAACTTTTATGTGACCAAGTATAATAGCCAAGATGTGGAAGGGAATACTTTACAATGCATTAATTACATATTTTATTTTGGAGTACCAGAACAAAAATATTTCCAGTACAACTGGAAGGTACAGAATGGTGACCAAATTTATTTATTAAAAAATAATGCCAGTAAAGTTGTTCATTCAGATAAGCCAAAATGCAAACATGCATTAGTTTTGCTTACAGACAAGTTTCTAAGCTAGATTTTTCCTAATTCCATTTACAGTTTTTCCATAGCTCCAAGATATTTAAGCTGTATAACATCTACCGACTTGTAATTTAACAATGTTTTTACTTACCTGCTTCTCACTCCTAATATTCCAGTTGGTATAGAAGGTTTAGGCTATGAGTTATAGATTCTGTGGTACAGGGTTTGATTCCCTTAACTCTCATTCACCTACTGTGTGACCTTGAGGAAATTACTTAACCATCCATTGCCACTGGGCTGCCCAAGAAAAGGGACAGTGTTGTCCAGTGGGACCACCCAATTAACAAAAGGATATTGTTATTATAGCAGCTGTCTGAGTAACCACTCTCCTCCTTGGGTCATACATGGGAATGAATCAACTATGTTATAATTTTTCAAGAAAGGCAGCATACAGTTTTATTTATTTTGTTTTGTTTACCACATGTTCACCTTCAGGAACATCAAAATGGTATGATCTATGAGCTGAGAGGTTACATAGACCTCAGGTATAATGTTGCAGATAAACTTTGGGAGTAGAAAGCATGTAAATGACAAAACTCTCAGTTACAAGTTGGTAGATGACCAGGGACGGTGTTAGCATTTTTGGGGCCCCCAGCAAATGTCAAGTTGGGGGCCCGCTGGCCACTTCCAGTCTAAGTAGCACCCTGTCACTGCCACCCCTTCCTTTTAGTTCATGCTGCAGGCTTTAGGATTAGTACACACAGACTGACCTGTAGCTACAATGATGTTATTACAACAGGACTACATACTACACTATGTTGGCCCATCTCACAAAGGGACATTTACAGTTACTGGCATTTACATGTAACAATGATACATTACAACAACTCTATGTACAGGGCTGAACTAATGTGCAGTGGAGCCCCAGTCACTGCTTACTGTGTACCCGTAAAAAAAAAAAAAAACATCCTCCACAGCTCCCCTCTGTTTCCCCCATGTTGGACTTCCCACATTATGCATATTACCTTTTTTCTTCCATTTCTCACATTTTACCTTTTTTTCTTCAGCTTTTTGAAGAAGCTGTAACTTTATATATGCTCTAAAGTGCTTTTTAAGTTTTTTTTCTTTTTACCCAATGATGGCTTGAACAGAAATTATGATTAAGCAAGGACATTCAGTGTTGTTGTTCAGCTTTAGTTTTCCTTGCATCTTTTCAATATATTTTCTTGACCAAGACAGCACAGCAATAACCATTTGGGAAATAGCTCAATTGAGCCAATCCCCCCAGAAGCCATAGGAGTTTGTAGATGCTCTGGGTTGCATTTAAGAGCATTTCCCAACCTTTTAATCCAAAAGGGGTCTAAAAATAATCTCGAGTAAGAAAAAGAATCTGTCTTATTTTTTTCTTTCACTGAAGACATAAGTTGTACCCAAGGCTTAAAATTCAAAGCTGACAAAAATAGCAGTTCAAAATAAATTAGCAAGTCAATTGTGAGGATACACAGATCCTGTACAGGAATACTGCCTGCCTCCCTAACCCCCCAAAAAGACAGTGACTGCCTATGCAACCCTCTGGTGTTAGATTGGGATGAAAGCAGAAGTTCAAATGGCCACAGTCATGTATTTCAAGTGACTGCTAAAATGCAGATACATAGCATGTCTACTTTACTCCTCAATCCTAACCCCCAACGGCAACCAGCTGTATATGTGCCTGATGTTTGATTGTGAGGAAAGTGAAAAAAACAATGATTGCAATAATGTATTCTACTTTGCTTCTACCAGGCAGTGCACTGCTCCTACAGGAGCTAAAGTAACCTTCTTTGTATACCCCTGAGGTCCGTTAGAAAAGTAATGGAAAGGATAACTACACAATTTCCAGCCCCCACATAACCTACGGTAAATGTATGTACACAAACATCTGAGCAGGGATGTTTTAGAATGTTTGTGGCTGAGGGCAGAGGCCATTATCAGTTTTATCCTAACAGGGTCATGTCACACTCCACTAAAGAGTGCAGTCAGAAAATGAAAGTAGTTTTTTTCCTCAACCAAAAACAGCTTTTTTGGGGTCCCTACAGTCAAGAATGATTAAGGGAGCCCCCTGTATCCATTTACCCTGCATCCATTTGTACAATCTGGGGAGTGAGGGCCACCAGATTCCTAGACGATCTAAGTGTCTGAATGCTCTGTGACATATTTTATGCCTTATGTTTGAAATATAATCACTTGTTAGCTACATTTTTTATTGATACCCAGAAGAATAATATGCATATCCCAGCATTATTGGATGTATGCATTGATAAAAATAAGTGTTATTTTTTACACACACACACACACACACACACACACACACACACACACACACACCACAGCAATGCTAATTTTTGTACTTATTTCAGCAAATGTATTGTACAACAATAGTACTGCTACACAAGATCAGTGACGGCTGTTTAGCAGTCATTAAACAGCAACAGGGATTACCTCACTGAGTAGTAAATGAATACCTATCCACTATCCCTGAGGTCACAGATATTCCTGATTTAGCCCCATAATTTTGCTCTTGTCACAATAAACCCAGTCATCAGAGTTTTATACTTATCGTCTAAAAATGCATGTTGATACAAAATGTTAGTCTAGTAACCTTTAAGTGAATTAGAGTAATATTTAAAATGTGTTCTTCATTTTCAGACTTTATTATACTGTTATTTTTATCACTGAACAGAATTCTTCAGCAAAGACGTTGAGAGTTGTAGTATCAGTTGCTCTGCCAGTATGTATAAAAACCCTGAAAAAGAAACCATCCCTGAAGATTAGCATCAGCTCTTCTTAAACTCCAAGGTTTGCACTGAGATCCCTGGGTTGCTGATCTCTCTAGTGCTTACTTTGCTTATGTTCATTACACCTTTGCCCTAGCAGGGTCATATCACAGTCCTGTTCAGGTTAAAGGGTGCAATTGAAAATTAATACATTTTTTTCTCTTCATTTTTCCCCAACCAACAGCAGCTTTTGTGGGGCCCCTCACAGCCACTGATGATTAAGGCCCTCCCTGCAACCACAGCTATTGCTGGTACCTAAAGCTGGCTATGTTAATTTTAGTGAAGAGGATGTCCACCAACAGAGCTTAACTAGGCCAGGGGCATTCTGTCATTGGTAAAATATTTAATGAAATTGTAAAGCATCTTACTTGACAAATGTTTGTTACTGTAACTAAAGATCTTTGAATTTTGAAGGTGATAATAAATAAAAGTTATTGTTACTTACCTGCTTTATTAAGTATTCAAGCTTGCTGTACTAGCTTTTGCTGGTTTGGCAGACATGTTTCCAAATAACAAGATAACATAACTTGCAGTGGTTGGGGGCCCCCCAGGACCAGGGGGCCCCCAGCGACCGCAGGGTTTGTTGGTGCCTAAAGCCGGCTATGTAGATGACACAAAGCTTAAAGTGTCTGGAGTGCTGGCGGAGGGAGAACTTGACAAAGTAAAAAAACTAAGGAAAGTCAGGATATAAATTAAAGTAGAATTCATACTCTTGTTTTAGATGGGGAAAATCCCCCATCCCCTAGGCAAGGGACTTTGCTTTGCCCCCCCCGGGTTTTTTTCACTGAATATAATCAATTTGCTTACATTCAAGGAGTTCCAGTTGGAGGTGTGGGAAATGCAGGTGATTTAAGTAATAGGCTGCTGAAAAAGGAGGTAGAAGCAAAAGGTGTGGTGGATTAGTAATAAATATGAAGGAGGGTATCAGAAGAAAGGTCAGAGAGGGGGAAGAACACCAAACCAGGGGCAAAGGTAAACCCAGGGTTAGATGCTAGGTTAAGTGCCCTGACATCTGATGGAGAGAGCTGCTGGACTGATAGTGTATCATCCACCAGACAAGACACGAGAGAAGAATGAGAAACTAGAGGAGAAGATAAAGGAGTGTGGCAGGAAGAAGAAAGTAAAACTCATGGGGGATCTCAATCTGCTGGGAGCACGCTGAACATTCCAGACTCCAAGGAAAAGAGGACGAGGGAGCTCTTTGTAGTCTTGGACCGTGAAAGGTTCAGGCAACTGGTGCAGGGCTCTGATCAACTTCTCGATGTGCTCCAGCATAGTACAGCGGGTGTCATGGACATTGACTTTAAGGCATCATTAGCTAGACGTTAGCACACTACTATCTAATTTAGAATGGAAAAAGAGTAAACTTTAAAGAGAAATGTGTGGGATTTTAAAATAGGTTATATTGTGCTGGTGGGGTGGATAAGGAAGAATTAAAAGAGTTGGAGCAAACTGAGGAAGTAATAAAACTATGAGATGGGGTTGGATGGTGTACTGAGGCCTACAGACACGGCTCTAATAAAGAAGCAAAAATAGAAAAAGGTAAGAAGGACAATGTGGCTATATGAATACAAGGCTGTCATTTAGGGCAAAAGGGCCTACAAGAGGTGGTAAGGAGGAGGCGAGGACATGGAAGGGGCACAGTATATGGAGGCAAATAAAATGTAATGGCAACAAAGGCTAAAGATGAAATGGAGTTAGCAGAAGGTATCACGAAGGGAAAGCAGTTTAGGTGCACAGGATAAAGAAGGAAGGGATGGCAGAGTGGTCAAGCTGAGAAAAGATAGGAAGGATTTCAAAGAAGTGTGGGAAAAAAACAGACACTGAAAATACACTTTTCTTAAGTCTTCAGAAAAGAAAGCAAAGAAAGGGAGCCACGTTGGGGTGGCTGCAGTGCAATAAGGGTGCAACAATAGACATCATGAATAGACAGAAAGGAGTTAATAAGGGTGCAACAATAGACATCAAGAATAGACAGAAAGGAGTTAATAAGGGTGCAACAATAGACATCATGAATAGAGAGAAAGGAGTTAATAAGGGTGCAGCAATAGACATCATGAATAGAGAGAAAGGAGTTTCAGAGGGAACTTAGTTCTGTTAAGGAGGCCGAAGTACAAGAATCAGAGGGGGTCTCCTCCCAGAGTCCTCAGAAATCTGACCAATGTGCTAGCACAGCCCTTGCCTGCAACAGAGATCTTACATAGGTCACTGGCTAGTGCAGACGTGCAGAGTACTGAAGAACAGCAGTTGTAGAACCCTTTTATAAGGGAAGGTAGAAAAGAAATCCTGGGCACTATAGGCCTGTTAGCTTAACAAGAACATCATGCAGAGTCATGGTGAGAATACTGAGGAGAAGGCTCTGGTACCATCCTAGAAAACAACACCCTCCAGGGAAGCAGCCAACAGGGGTTCATGGCCAGAAGGAGCTGTCATTCAAACCTAATCCAGTTTTATAACTGTATTACAAGTAAATTGATAGTTGAATACCAATAGACATTGTACAGCTGGACTTCAGCAAGGCTTTTAATTGGTCCCAAGCATGAAGGTGATAGGAAAACAATGTGTTGGGGGGTGACCAACAATAAGGAAGTAGATAGCCATATGGTTGAATGGTAGGACACAGAGCATTTGGATGAAATGGACAATGTCTGGAATTAGGGAAGTGATTTATGGGATACCACAATGGTCTGTTCTGGGTCCAATATACTCTTCAACGTGTTGTCTTAGGCATATCAGTAGATAAGAGGATCGCATTATTTGCTGTAGCAGCAGTGGGGACTGGGGAAAGTCTAGGGAAGGATGGGGAAAGGCTGAAGAACTGGACAGAAAGGTGATGTCACATGCAGCAGTGGGTACTGGGGAAAGTCTAGGGAAGGATGAGGAAAGGCCGAAGAACTGGACAGAAAGGTGATGTCACATGCAGTAGTGGGTACTGGGGAAAGTCTAGGGAAGGATGAGGAAAGGCCGTAGAAATGGACAGAAAGGTGATGTCACATGCAGTAGTGGGTACTGGGGAAAGTCTGGTGAAAGATGTGGAAAGGCTGAAGAACTGGACAGAAAGGTGATATCATGTGCAGCAGGGGGTACTGGGGAAAGTCTAGGTAAGGATGGGGAAAGGCTGAAGAACTGGACAGAAAGGTGATGTCATGTGCAGCAGTGGGTACTGGGGAAAGTCTGGTGAAGGATGTGGAAAGGCTGAAGAACTGGACAGAAAGGTGATGTCATGCGCAGCAGTGGGGATTGGGAAAAGTCTGGTGAAGGATGTGGAAAGGCTGAAGAACTGGACAGAAAGGTGATGTCATGTGCAGCAGTGGGTACTGGGGAAAGTCTGGTGAAGGATGTAGAAAGGCTGAAGAACTGGACAGAAAGGTGATGTCACGTGCAGCAGTGGGTACTGGGGAAAGTCTGGTGAAGGATGTGGAAAGGCTGAAGAACTGGACAGAAAGGTGATGTCATGTGCAGCAGTGGGTACTGGGGAAAGTCTGGTGAAGGATGTGGAAAGGCTGGATAACTGGACAGAAAGGTGATGTCACGTGCAGCAGTGGGTATTGGGGAAAGTCTAGGGAAGGATGGGGAAAGGCTGAAGAACTGGACAGAAAGGTGATGTCATGTGCAGCAGTGGGTACTGGGGAAAGTCTGGTGAAGGATGTGGCAAGGCTGAAGAACTGGACAGAAAGGTGATGTCACATGCAGCAGTGGGTACTGGGGATTGTCTAGGGAAGGATGAGGAAAGGCTGAAGAACTGGACAGAAAGGTGATGTCATGTGCAGCAGTGAGTATTGGGGAATGTCTGGTGAAGGATGTGGAAAGGCTGAAGAACTGGACAGAAAGGTGATGTCATGTGCAGCAGTGGGTACTGGGAAAATTCTGGTGAAGGATGTGGCAAGGCTGAAGAACTGGACAGAAAGATGATATTTGAGGTTCAGTATAAATAAATGCAAAGTACCATAGCTGGGCCACAATGACCCTGGTGTGAAGTATCAGCTGGGAGAGGCCAAGGAGAATGCAGGGGTGAATCCTGGGGGTTTAGATTTCAGAAACAAAGGAGTAATGCTTCCACTCCACAGGGTTTTGTTAGACCACATTTGCATTGATGCAGGCAGTTCTTGATGACATATAAGCAAGAAATTCAGAAGAAAGTTACCAGATAGACATCTGGGCTCAAGGCCTGGAATAAGAGCTAAGGCTGAAAGGCCTCAACTCAACATCTTCTCACTTCAAACCAGAAGAGACAGCTGGTGCATGACACTGCTGCACAAAATCATGTCTAGGAGATGTGAAGGGGTCATTGTGAATGGGGAAAACAGAAAAAGGATGAAAGAGACAGACAGCAGACTAAGGCAAATAACTACTGCTTGGAATTTCTAAAGTACTTTTTCTAAGAGGAGGTAGTGGGCTCAAGGAAGAGGCTACTAAAGGAATGGAAAGTTGTCATCTGACAGCATGGGGCAGGTGGAAAAATACTAAGAGCACAATGGGGAAGGTGGGGTGGTAGAATGCTAGGGCACTTACAAAGGCAGACTAGATAAACTTTTGCTTGTCCTCCATCCTTTCCGACAAACGTACTGTAATCTAATGCAATGAGTGCGCGACAAACATACTGTAATCTAATGCAATGAGTGCGCGACAAACGTACTGTAATCTAATGCAATGAGTGCGCATACAGCGACTACATGCCACCAAGTTCAATATGCCACTTGTAAACTGTAATAAAAATGAACCATCTTCTTGTCAAAGTGGAGTTTGACATCTAGTGCAGGAGATATGCTGCTTGCTGTATTGTTTGAAGGAAGTTAAGGCAATTGTGTACACCAATGACAATACATGTACATGGCTGCAACATTTGCCACTGAAAAATAAAACTGTTCTCCAGCTGGGCCACAACAGTTAGCAGGTAAATAAAATAATGAATTAAATAAAATATGGTGCTGTCAGTCAACATTGTACCGGCACAAATAAAATAAACAAATAAAACTGAAGCGAATAAGCTTTAAGTCTTCTTCAGATCTTGACATTTGCGATCTATGAATTGTTGAACTAGTATGGACAAAGGTGTTTGCTCTGATCAGTCGTTAAATAACTGTAAACTACACTTACCATAATTCAGCAGAGAAGTTTTGTGAATCGAGTGAGTGACAAAATACTGAACTACAAGTTGGTAGATGTCATACAGTTTAAAGTGCTTGGTGTGTGGGAGAAGGGAGAATTTGATAAACATAGTTGAAAATTGGGGAAAGATAATTACTGGTCATTTCAAGCTATTAGGGGTAGGGTAGCAAGAACCTGGGAGGGGGAATTAGGAAAAGCTAGTCTAGACACTTCAATGGATGTAAAGGTCATAAAGGTGTTGGTGAAAAGAGACTGTAATCAACGTCCAAGATGAAAACACACGTGAAGAGAGGGTTATGGGATACTAGAAGAAGGATGAAAGAAAGCTGGGGGGTGGGATACAGACAAAGTAAAGATGGGACAATAGCTGAAGTCAAGAAAATGGAACACACAGAATGGCTGTGGATCAGAAATAGTCCAATTCATGATGAGGAGTATAGTAAAAAAAATGAACGGAAGGTGTGGCACCAAGTGCATTCAGGAGCTTGCAATATTTCTGGACATTGAATGTACAGGAGACTTTCAGGCAGTTTTAGAACTAACTGGGTGACTCCCACATAATCCATTTATTTCCTTTCATTTTTAAAACTTTTTCTTTAGAAAGCAAGTAATATTTGCAAGTGTAATACATTGCAGTCCAAATGAAGATTATCTACTTCATTGTGGGCTTTATTTCACATACTCATTTGTAATAAACTAGTAGAATTGCAGTTAACTTCTGAATGGTTCAATAGTCAACAGAAGTGAAGCATTCTGTTAACGTTGACAAATGTGCTGCATCCTCTGTCAGACTACCAGCCAGCTCAGAATGAAGTGATTTGCTTTACTTAATGACAATTCGAGTTCTGTGCATCTACCTTTTCCTTGTTTTTTTCTTTATTCTATTTGGGTTTACTTAGCTCAGATCTTATCATTTATTTATTTATTTATTTATTTTAATTTATTTACAGGGGTACAGTGCCGATCTCAGCTGATCAGTTTTAGTCTCAGCAGGGAGATTAAAACGGAAATAAAACTAAAACATATAAGCTTTTATAGCAAAGTCAAGCTAACATAAGACAGCAAGAAATGAAATACAGCTCAGTAAATAGAAAAATGCTGAATTAAGTACAGATTACACAGTGCTGAGATTACATTATTCTGTAAAGTCTTTGAAATGGATGGAATCGTCATAGTACAAGGCAAAGCTAAGTGTGTGGCATTGTTGTACAACTCTCTTTGTACCTTCTGCGTTGTATTTTCTTTGTTCTTTTGTAGTTTCCTCAATGTGCTTTTTTTTTTTTTAACAGTGCCATTTTACAGATGCATAGATATGTTGGTGGTATGTATATTTCTACTTGAATGCACTTCCTAAAGTAAAAAAAAAAAAGGTCAACCTTCATCATTTCTGATGGATGAAATGCTTATTAATTTATTTAGAATTTTGTGAGAAATGTCTTCCACTTAAACCAGTCTTGGAGTGGATTCAGGCAAACTTTTCATGTACGTCATGTTGAAATTGTCTCCTGTTGTACAGCTGACCTTCTGTACCACAATAAGACCGTATTAGTACGGCCCCTTTAGAATCTGCTCTGTTCGTAGTGGACAGACGTATGACATTTCATTGAAAGCTCATTTCACCGAATAAGAACTCAGTGACCACAGTTCATTGAAAACTTATATGGCTGAATGACATTTCATCAAAAATATTCTACAAAACAAATATTCTATAAAAACTTATTTTTTTGCAGAGGACAATCTCCCTGCATACCCACCCTCATACTTACATATATTAACTCCAAGGTCGCACAACCATGGAAAAAATATGAAACACCAGATACAATGAATCAGTGCTTGTGTACAAACACAAACGTCTACACAGCTTGGAGTGCGACATGATGGCGGCCATGACCAAGCTACACACACTTGTGTAAGCTCACTTCGTTAACAACTCCTGTGAGCAGAAACAATATCACATACTGCATATAAACTACTATATTTTTCTATGAAGTCTGATTCAGTTAAATGAGCTTTCAATCAAATTACATACACCCATAGTGAACACAAATATTCAGATGTATATGGTATCAGCATTTAATTGTGCAGACAAGCCAGCTTGTCATATCTGCCTTGAAATTCATATTTTCCTTTCTAGACAATGAGTATTTTTAGCCGAACCAAGAAAGCTGGTAAAATCTGCATGTACTCTAAAACATGACCAAGTAAGCTAATGTACATGGATGATTCTAGAACATTTGTTTCATCTGTTTTGTAAATTTTGCAAATTCATAATTTGTCCTTACCTGCTAGAACATATTCAAGTTATCATATTACAGTGTTAGTCAAAACAGACTCAAAAAACTCATTTGAGTCTGTCTGGTAGTTTGTATCCCACAAAATAAGGCTTAAAGGCCATTTCCTCAAACCAGATTCCAGCATAGTTTTAATGTTGCTCATATCAAAGACCTCTTTTATGAGTAACTGATTCAAAAATCTTTCCACTCTCACTGGAGAAAAAAATACAAAATAAACATGGTCTTTAATAATGTGTTGAACCTTATAATACCAACCAGTAGATTACTCTTTCTAATATAATGAATGAGAGTGGTCAAATTAATACTGAAAGTTGCTGCAAGTAGCTCTTCTTTCAAAAATAGAAAGGTCATAATCAGATCACGTAGTAAAGTGAATGCAATTTTAATTTAGTTAAGAGCAGAGTGACACAAGGGATTAGAAAATGGGAGATGGCTACCTGGTTGATGATTTTGCAGGAATGCAGTACGCATCATAGAACACCCTTTTTGGGAGTCTGTCAACAGATCCATGGCAGTGTTGGCGACTGCCGTTGAAAATGTTTTGCTGAAATCACTTTTACAAACAATGGAGAATTCTCATTTCTCTTTGGCTGTACGAACAAAGAGTAGGTATATTTAAGTTTGGTGGTGCAGGAGGGCTTGTTCCCCTTGGGGGAAAAAAAAAAAGATTTCCTCCAAGTTACACCAAATTCTGGAGTTTTTGCATTGGGGAAAAGGCATTGGTCTCTCAATATGATTCCCTTTTTTCCTTGACTATCAGAAGTTTGTTCCACCCCATGCCAGTTTCACCACAAAGATCCAAAAAAACCTTAATGTATAAATAAATAACCTGGTAAGAATTCTTTACTGAAATGGAATTTGCTATTACTTTGAAAGTGATAATCTAGGCTGAATTACACAATTGTCAGGAAATGTGCTCAAGCCATTTTACCAGAATCCTGCTTTTCTGAGGCCAGAATGAGAAGCTGTTGATTATCTCACGCTGTGGTTGATGCGATAGAGGCGACTCTGGCAGTAAGTGCTGTAGCCATATTGTTCGCTGCTCATTCGACTTGTTCTTGAACCAATTCATTGCACTTTTAGGACCGTGAAGAATGAGAAGGAAGTAACGTATGACTCAGTTAAGTATCCACATCTACACATGCACCAAAGCAGTTGAAGATGGCCATATTAACCATCTACTTGTTTTCAGGATATGCTTTTACAAAATATGTGTAATAGTAATACAGATGTCAATTCACATTTTCCCCTTCTCTCTACTACATATATACTAATAAAATTGAACTGCTTGCACTCTTCACTTAAAGCTGTCTATCAGTCTTTCTCACAGACTCAGACATATACAGAAACTCACACACACACACACACACACACACACACACACACACACACACACACACACACACACACACACACACACACACACACACACACACGCTATTCCATGAGCAAATCTGCTCTAAGAATGAAACTAATCATTTTGGCTGAGAAAGAAGCACTTCTATTATTGTTCCATATCCGTCACTTTAATTGAAGATTGCATGATGGTTTTCCTCATGTGCAAAACAGACTTTCCCACAGCTGATGATCAGTAAAGGTAATACAGACCACCAAGCACGTCTGCTAATGTGACTGTCTCAGATGTCATTTTTTGTGATGTTGACGGTGCCAAGCTGAGACCATATGGTGTGTGATAGTAATTAAACACTCCCTCAAAAGAAACACATTTAGACTTCTGTCATCTCACTGTTGCATAGTATATGTTGATATGAAAGTATGGTTTTCATGTATCCAACATACAGATAAAGATAATGTCTCCTACCTCAAGCCATATATGCACAGTGTAAAAAAAAATAAATGAATAAATAAAAATCAACATGAAAGTTAATTTTGATTTGTTTTTACGAAATCAAATAAATTGCATCTTACAGCAAGTTTTGTTATGGCCACCAGTAACTGACCACTACATGTAAAATCCATTCTGATGCTTATCTGTTCTACTTTGTTTAAATTGGAAAATTAACTATAAATGTGGTTCTAAGCTTTTGAATTTTTAAGCAAAACAAGGCATTGCAGAGGTACCAGGAATCACAAGGAGGCGCATGAAGTCCAAAAACGAATTTATTAACACCAAAACATGAAAACACAAACACATTAACTTTCTCACCGCGTTTTCATCCTATCCATAGGACATCATCAGATAACAATACAGCTATAGCCCAGTGTTTAAATATCCATAACACTCATCAGTTTAATTGAATATGCGATCATTTACACCATATAACATAGAACAATTTTATGTTTTGATACTGAAACACGTAATTTATTGTTAGGTTTTAAACACTAGTTTATCAGAATGTCAGAGTAGGAGTTTGTACTGCTCTGGATTGTTCTTGAGTTCACACTATGAAATCATTGTATATATTTATTTAAAATTTAGTATGTTCATATCAGAAGCCACATGAGACCATGGCTTTCCTTATCTAGTCAAAGGTCTTCTTACTGCACTGTCCTATAGTCAACTGACCAAACCTTAATAAAAAAAAAAAAAAAAAAAAAAGCAACAATGTGATGTAGAGCAAACAAATCAAAGAACTAAAAAGAGAATCTACTAAACAAACGTAGGTAGTCACCACAACCTGTTCGTAAAATGAGCGCTTTTGTTCTTCATTCATACACCAAGAACTTCTTCAGATTAATGTAATGCAACAACAATCAGGTTTAAAAACGGTGCTAAACGCATCACATTGTTAAAACAGTTTACTATTAAAATGTGGAATGGCACTTATGTGAAACTGGGATGGTCGAATGCGTCTTTTCCAGTTTCCGTAATGCCATTCTGAAAAATGTTCGAATGCACATTAGCAAATGGTAGTGTACATTCGCTAATGTGCATTCGACGTTCTGATAACAGATCGCATGACAGTGGGGATTGGGAAATTTACCTTTTTACTCACTGTAGTGTGATCTCAGAGCTGGAATATATAATATGCAGGGGGTGTTGGGGGGGGGTTGCCCCACTGCAAAAACGTTACTGGTTACATGGACTTTTGACACTGGAACTTCTGGTGTTCGAATGATGATTCTATGGTTACCATTTCCGATATTTTGGTAATTTTGTACTTCCAGATTCAGAAAACTGATTTGATCAAAAGGTGGAAAGTTTTTTGATTTTCCACATTTTGATAGTAAACCAGTTAAAATATCCAATTCCCTTTGCCCCAGCTTAAATGAATCTTTAAAGTAACATGTTAATATAAATCAAAATAGTGAATGCAAGCCTTACACTTGTAACTATCCACAATTAAATTTATATTCTTTGTGTTAGTAAAAAGCAGTTTATGTTGACAGTTTCATTTAAACCAGGAAATTATTAGAACTTAATCTGATCTGCCACTCTGACTCTCAGCATTCTAAACACATATTGTAATTGCCAGAGAAGTCACTAACATTAACAGAGTCTAGCATGAAGAATTGGAATTTCTTATAATCCTCACACTGCAAAAGCGTGTCTCGCTAGTGTCCCCTTTTGTAATTGCTAATGAATGCTAGTAAAGTCTATGAGACAGCTTCCTGATGGTCTTTCCAAAATAAAAACAGGCACATGAATCACAGTGGGCTAAGTAAACAACCCCCCTCAAATCACAATTCTACCTTTGATGTGCACAAATCCTGATATTTAAATGACTGATGAAAATACTTGTAGTGTTCGAGATAAAGCAGCATTGTTTGCATTTGCCACATTTAAATATCTCAAAAATACCATCCCCATTTATTAGTTACATTCTGTTGTTCTAAAATGAATCTAATAGAATTCACTCCTTTGTAGGTCAAAATCCGATGTTTTCCTAAAATTTTTCCAACATCCCCATTCCCTAAAATTATTTCCAGTTTTCTGAAGACTATCTCTAATGGGGAGTGGAAAAGCACCCTTATAGGCAATTGGAAGACTTGTCAGGGGTGTGTGCATCTCTTCCACTAAACACCTGTCATTGTCTTTTTCAAGATTGGTTTAGCCTTTCTAGAACATAACCAATGAATTTCACCAATGATGTTGGCTAGCCAATTGGAATCATAGCCTCTGGCTATAAGGAAGTGTTTCAATATCTAAATTTCATCCTCGAAAATTCTGTCATTGCTTGTCAAGTGACTCCGTTTATTAATAAATTGTCCTTGTTCCATACCCTTCTTCATGTACTGTGAGTGCTGACTGTGTCTATGTAGACAGTTATTCATAAAGGTTTCCTTCCTGTACATTTTGCTGTAAGTGTGATGATCACATGCATCGACTGTCAAATTGATTTCCAAAAAATTAATGGACTTCCCAAAATCACTGATGGTGAATTTTAAAAAAAGGGGTACTGGAATTCAGCCATTTCAGTAGTTTATTGAATTCAACCTTTGAACATTTCCATATGATAAACAGGTTGTCAATAAACCTCCTGTTGAATATCACCTTATGGTACAGCTGAAGAGGTTTAAAGAATTCCTGTTCCCACTATGACATGATGATGTTAGCAAAAACAGGGACTACCCTGGCCCCCATTGCCTCCCTAGACTTAAGTTTGTAGTGTTTTCCTGTAAAGGTAAAGAAATTGTTGTCCAAGACAATTTCTAGCAGAGAGCAGACAGTATTTATCAAGGTGTTATTAACATCTGTAAACCTTTTTAATTATTTCAGACGAACTCAATGCCCATCTCCTGATCAATACTGGTATACAAGGAGGTAACATCCATTGATCCAAGCTTAAACTCACTAGTAGGTGTCTTGATGTCCTTAAGTAACTCTAGTAGATACCATGAGTCTCTGATGTAGAATTCAGACCTTTGCACAATATGGTTAAGAATATAGTTGAGATAAACTGAGATAGGTTCAGTTTTATAACTGTCAGCTGACACTGCTGGTTGAAAAATAGGATTTAAATGATCTTTATGTAACTTGGGTATTCAGAAAATCCTCACCATCTTAGGCAGCTTAACTTGCAAACTTGCAGAAATGTAAAGATCTCATAGTCAATGTTGTCCTGAGTGAATAAATCGCATAAATACCCATCTATGGTGAGAAAACATTTACTGATGTTGCCCACCATGGTTTCTTCACATACAGTGTCATCTTGCAGCATATTAAGAATGGCTGAGTGGTAGTGGTCACTATCCATGATGGTAACCACACCACCCTTATCAGCTTTCATGCTCCTAACCTCCTTGTTTTTAGATAGTTCCTTAAGAGCCATTCTTTCTTCAAAGGGGGGGGGGGGGCTGTATTTCTTGGCATATTCTCCAATCTTTTCCTAAACTCGTCTTCACAAGAATCATGAAAGGCATGCAGGGAACCATGTAAAGATGGATTGTAGGTGCTTTTCTTAGTCAGGTAACTTGAATTAGAAGTGAACTAAGAAACAGCATGCAAGATATAGCACAAGTTCAACTTCATCACATATAATTTGAAATCAACAAGTACTCTAGTAAGATTAGCTGGCTGTGATAGTATGAATGAAAACCTGTTATACAGTACAGAAATATGTTGTTTATTTAAGGCTACTTTGCTAAAATTCAAAATTTCAGTTTCATGAACTAATTTTTCCTCTGTTTTTTGCCTCTTCCCCTTCCTGCTTTCTTCCCTTTGTTGCACAAACAATCAACTGAAAATATCCACAAACCAGGTAACCAAAGGGAGGAAGAAGAACAAAGTCCTCTGTAGAAAACACTCCTGTGGTTTTATTTAATATAGGAGTGTTTTCTACAGGGGACTTTACTGTTTTTTCTCCCTTTGGTTACCTTCTTCCCTTTGTTATTGCATTTTGCAGAGTTCCTTCTTACTGGTGCAGGCACTAAAAAGGGGATGGAGATAGGATAGGAGGCTGGTTAGTATCATGATTTGGAGGATTTTCAACAGAGGGGGAGAAATTAATGATTTCTGCCCCACCTGTATGAGGTCTCCCAGTATTGTCTGCAAGGCCTTCCACATGTTTGTTACCGTTAAAATTTCTCAAAGAGTAAGCCGTTCAGTTTTATATGCAATTAAGTCTGCTGAGTTTTTTCTGTTTCCTGTTAATGATGGTGACTATTAATCTGTTAACTTATATACAGGCATTTCAGCAAAGGTTAACAAACTGACCAACCCTACTCTTTCATCAGACTGCTCACTCATCTGGGCATTGCCATCAATGTTCCAAAGCCACTCTCCCTCCCAATGTGTCAGTTTCCTGATGTGTATCTTAGATTGCACTGGTGGAAGTTATGGCCCTGTAACTACCCTTATACTGACATAATTTACATCATGGTGGCACAATGGAGTTTGTGCTCAAGATTTTGGGACATGTGGCAGCTACAGCGGTTATAGTTCCTCATGCTTGTCTGCACACTTGACCAAACATTATAGTCAGCTGTCAGGCTGCAGTTGCATCAGCATGAGCCACTGACTTTCCCACAAAATTATTAGCCACTGACTTTCCCACAAAATTATTAGCCACTGACTTTCCCGCAAAATTATTAGCCACTGACTTTCCCGCAAAATTATTAGCCACTGACTTTCCCACAAAATTATTAGTCACTAACTTTCTCAGAAAATTAATTACAATAATACTTTGATGCAGACAGCACCTGCTATCGGAAGCCATTTCAAATACCCCAACCATTTAGTATACTCATCCAGATGCATTTACCCTTGGGTGGGAGCATTTTTACAAGCCAGGATGGCTCATGGATCCTGGTCCTGTTAGGAATCAAAGCTGCATGTCAATGTACTGATGTTATGAATAATTCTTCTCTACATGTAAAGTTTCCAGACCTTGTTGTCTAAAGGCCTACTGGCTATCTGGAAGGACAACATGCAGGCAGCATGGTACATTGCAAGTAAGGGGAACATACTGCTTCCCATGCACTGGGAGGCCATTAAGTGGTGGAATCTGACCTCAGCTCTTGGCTCATTACTGATGGCAGTACTTATTCCAGGGGAATCCAATATTTTGGCAGACAGACTTAGAAGGAACCTAATATTTTCAAATAAATGGTACTTGAACCAGATAATTGTGAAAAGGATCTTTTGCAGATCATGCCACATGCTGATAAACCATAAAAAGCAAAGTGTCACAGCTTGTCCTCTCTTATTCTGGACTCTGTCACCACAAAAAAGATGCCCAACAGGGCTTCCTCTGTGCATATACAATTTTATTTCATTTCCAAAATGGTACAGAAGATAAACTGGATGATTATAGTGGCTCCATATAGGCCCACACAAGTGTGGTTTCCACTGTTGACCCTATACACTCTGGACAGGCCACTAAGACTCATCCCATACAAGGGTCTAATATTTCACAAATACAAGAAACTTCATCCATATCTAACATCCCTCAAGTTATCACTTTGTCTTCTCCAGTTCTAAAGTTAGTGAATGACCACAACTTTACCAAAAGATCAGTGATTTCCTTACTTGTTCTCAAAAACCTTCCACTAGAAGAACTTACAGGTAAAAGTAGAACCATTTTGTCCATTGGGCCACTGAGGAAGGCATACAATCCCAGTAGGTACACTTGTAAAGCAATCCGAAATATTTAGTAGTGATATCTGAGCAAGACCTTTATCTAGGCCTAAGTCATGGTGCATCTGATAGCTACCTTGAATGTCCACTAAAGAGAATATTTACTTTCCATTAGCAGCTAACAACGGTAGTAAACCTATTCTCAATGAGAGCTTTGTTTAAGCTACCTCTCCATTGAGAGACCCTGTATCACTCTGGGATCAGTATTTCATTCTGGGGGCACTCCCCAAGGCTCCCTTTGAGTTAGCACCTAGCACTGACTTCAAATACTTCTATTTAATGACAAATTTTTCAGTTGTAGTCATTGTATTAATAAGATGACTTTTCAGAGCCATAAGCCCTGTCAGTAAACCTCCCCTACTTGATTTTTTGCAAGGACTGAGTGGCATATTGAACCAACCACCCCTTTATACCAAAAGAAATGAGTAAACCAAAATTAAGTGAGGCCATTAATACACTGTTGTGCATCTTGCATTGCACATGTGTCTACAGGATACTTAAGACTCCATATAAGCAGAAATAGACAGTATTAAGGAAAACTGACCAGCTCTTTACTTCCTTTGTCCTGCAGAAGAAGGGAATGCAGGTGTCCAAAACCACTTACTGAATAAAACTTTCCTATATCTCAGCTTGTTGGGAAGTACCAGTCCCCCTGAAAAAAACTCTTTCCACAAGGACATTCTTTTTTAGGTTCATATGTTTATAGGCAAGTACTTGGCAGTTGCTCTTTCTGGCCATTTTAAGCCTAGCTTGTTTCCCTTTTTGTTCTGAAACCAACCTATCCCATTTGGTTATAGACTGGCCTTACCCATCCCATGGTTGATAATTACATATTACCCCTAATGAGAATAACTGGTATCATACCATAGATAATGTGAGGGGGATCCATGCATGGGATAAAGCATTTAGCAGCTACTTCTGTTCATTAGTAGTACAGGGGGCACAATTGAGGTAAATGTTCTGTTTCCCATCCATATATGTAAGAATATGGAAAAGTATGAACTTTTTTTTATGTGGATGGGGAGTCTGTTCCACAGCAGCAATATTCTCCGTCAGATATACCTGTCCCTCCAAACTGTTCTATTGATGTTGCAGAAGAGGTTTAGATCCCTAGACAGAGTATTTCTGATGCCATTCGACTTGCTGATGTGCAGTAAATCCATCAGAAATATGTTGGAGGATGCCTTGTGTGCCAGACACAGGTCACCTCTTAGCAGTCTGTAGGATACCGTGTATAGTGACAGCGCTTTGAGTAGGTCCATGCAGGACATGTTGTTTAGGCCTTGTATCCTTTTAGAAAGGTATCTTTATGGGTGTTGCAGGTTTTGCATGGACATATACATGCCAGAGGGGGCACTTTATTCAATGACTGACCTAATGAGGGCCGAGTAAAGGAGGACGATGGCATCCCGAGATCTGGACACAGTCCTTTTGTTTATAAGCTGTGCAATATAGAAGGACTTTCATACAACAGACACATGTAGGTCAAACGTTAGGTCACTCTTTTGTGAAGAACCTTTGTGGATGTTGTTGCAGGTGATTGGCCAGGTACTCACAGAAGGGGACATTATACTTAATGATGAGTCTGAAGATGGCTGAGTACAGTGGCACAATGACTTCCCTGGATCTAGATGCCATGCTCTAACTTAACTTGAGTGACATGGAATGATTTTCTTGCTACCTTGGACACATGGCCGAAAGCCAGGTTACTATCTACACGAGTCCAAAATTCCTGACTACTGTGTCTACTTTCAGAGGTGTCTTATCAAAGAAGTAGTTTCCTCTGGGTGTCCAACTTCCCAAAATGTACTGTTATGCACTTCTTGGCACTGGGTTAAACCATGGTAGCATTCTGCCATATTTGTGAGTACCAGGTCCAATATGTTTGTTTGTACATCTAGTAGGCATATGTACTAACTGGTTCAGGGTGTTTATGGTTACAAAGTCTAGGAATCTCTGTACCTGAAAATTTGGGGTCATGTAGATTCCAAGTTTATAGAGGAATAATTAAAGTCCCGCATGACTACTGTATTTGGTTAACTGGTGAATGTCCCCAATAGGTCTAAGTATAAGCTATGGGTTTCATGGAACATAGAGGGTGACTTATAGCTTACTAGGATATGGTACAGGACTTTGTGTATGGTAATCTGGATGCGGAAGAACTCCAGTGCAGCATCCTGTTTAACCAACCTAGAGGTATGCTTATTTTTGGTGTAAACTGAGAAACCTCCACTTTTAGTCTCTCTCTGTGCAGTCGCTGGTCTAAATGTGTGGAAGGTACTGAAGGCTTGCACTGCCGGGGAGCTCTCTGTGCTTTTAAACCATGTCTCAGCAACTGCACAGATGTCAGCATTCTCCAAGGTGAGGACAGTTTTGAGGGAGTGGAGCTTCTTGTTTAGACTCCTGGCACTGAGCAGTAACACTTTTAGAATTTGGTGCGTTGGAAGGTTGAATGAATGTGTGTGTGTGTGTGTGTGTGTGTGTGTGTGTGTGTGTGTGTGGGTGGGTGTGTGTGCACACTTGTGTATGTGTATTTGTGTGTATACATATATGTGTATTTATCTACATATAAATATATCTATACACACACACACACACACACACACACACACACACACACACACACACACACACACACACACACACACACACACACACACACACAAGCAATGCATACATTTTTTGTTTTATTTTCCCTTGTGTTTTCTATAGCAGAAATGCAAAACTAATATATGCGTGTGTTTTGCATTTCTGCTAGTGCTAGTTAACTACTTAGTTGAACTATAGAAAATGCAAGGAAATATAAAATCAGGGAATAAATGACAACTATATGGGCTTACTCACTAAACATATTCTACCTTGTGCTATGCAATACAGAAATGGCAAAGGTCAACCACTGAGTCCCCAAATCCCTGACTACTGCAGTTTTATTAACTGCATTAACTATATATTACAGGTAGTGATCGTGGAAATAAGGATAGAACTTGGCTAGGCTTGTAAGGGCCCTAGGGCCATTAGCCTAGTAACTTCGTATGATCCTATAATCCTGTGAACCACTCCCTCATCTTTTGAAAGTTGCAGATGGTACTGTTATTCATACATATCATGCCCCAGTAATTGTCTTGGTGATTACTTGGCTTCTGGCATTTATTGTGATTTTTATGTCAGTGTATGTCCAGTGTATAGTAATGATAATTCATAAGGTATGCAACATTTATGTGCAAAACAGTCTTTTAACACTGTCCTGGGGAAGACGGCTAAATAACAAAATAGTGACTATATAAATATATAACCTACACTTATTTGAGCTAAGGAGCCCATATTGCATTTAGATCTCACATTTTGAAGCATCTAAAACATATTACAGACCGTTTTGAATTAAACATTTTCATAACTCCAAGTATTAAGGTCTGTATGAAGCATTATACTTCATAAAAGCCAGAAAACATTTTAAAATCACATAATTTAATGAGGGCTCTAGATGAGAAGCAGTCTGCACAATGAGTTTTCTTGTTTGGGCAGGCAAAATGTGGTTTCTTTATGGGACAGAGTGCCATACTAAGGTCATACATGTAAACCACCATGAATACAAATAGCTTTTTAATATTGTAATTGGCTCCAGTGGTTTCTTACAAATCCTATAACTTAATTTTCACATTATCTCGTACATTTTAGATGCCACTTCACTTAGATCATAACATTAATGAAAGCATGGGACCATAAAATATTTACATGATCATGTCATAAAATGCACAGTGTTATAATTTCTTTGCAGTTGTGGTTGTCTTTAATGTCTTTTAAATGGTGTATATAATGCGTAAAAATAAAGCTGAGAATCTAAAGCAAACGAAAGAGTAAATGCAAACATGTAATGCAATTATTTTCATTATAACTAGATGCAAACGATAATCATATTAGGATAAGAACATTGAAGCAGAGTTTGCACTTTTTCATTTTTTTTGGTGCAAATTATGGCTTTCTACTGTGGCAACTTAAGTATTCATAAATTCATAGGTAAGCAATAGGCTATCTGCTGTTGTGGGCCATTTTCAGCCCTGCCAATTTCCTTCAAAAGTGGGCCAAACCTTGTACATTGTGTCTGTGGGGTAAACACCTTAACCATTATGCCAACCTCCACAGCAGGGCTTTTAAAATGACATAGGTCATAGGTCAAAGAGCACCCATCAGTACGTAGCAGTAACATGCTGGACATCACTGTTGTGCAACTCTTGATTTACCAGAAAACTATTGTGTAGTCATGGAAGCTGTCTTTCCTAAAGTACCCTCTTCACTAATTCGGGTAGCTATACAATATCCTTTTCTGTCTTCCTGTGTTTGAGAAGCAATGCTCCCCCATCTCCTTGGGAATATTTTGTTAGGGTGGCTTCCATACCTCTGGATCTATTAAGGTGCAAGTCTGAGAGGTTTGGCATTAATACTAATTCAATACAATTAACATCAAACCAGAAAGGATATTTAATTTTGATCCATTAAATGATAAAGGACCTAACTCATCTTTCCAGATACCAAAATACAGAATGGCATTTTGGCTAAATGAGAAATCTGTTGAAATGTAAGAGAGTACAGCCACATGCGACATAAATGGGGATGGGGTCCAGATGCCCCTTAACTGTTCTCACATGGAGATCGTATTAGCATTAGGGAGAAAGAGAATGAGAAAGACAGAAAGAGAGAAAGAAAATTAAGTGGGAGGGCAAGTTCAGGGCTGCAAATGGTTTCCTTACTTTTACTAAACATTTATTTTGATAGGTGCATGATATCAGTCAACGGCTTTCTAACACCTTAACCATTAGGGTGGCCTAATGGTTAAGGTGTTTGCCTTACAAACACAAGGTACAGGGTTTGAATCTCACAGGGGACAAATGGCTAGGCTTAAAATGGCTCGCAAGGGTAGTTAGCCTAGTACTCATCTATGAATCTATGAACCTATTTAATGTCAGGTATCAGACTTAAATATAAAAATATGCAAACTCATATCAAAACATAAATGTAAAGTAATATCATAAACTATTTTAATGCCACACCCACACCTAAACATACTCTAACACACTAAATATACTAACTCAGAAGTAAGTGGAATACTTGTTTTTTGGATTTAACCAAAATTAAGCATTCCCTATTCTCTGCAGTAGTGTGGCCTCAAAGTTATTACAGTTTCCAGGGATGAGAGCAACAACGTTTCGGCGGGTATTTGGGTAGGGTGAAAGCCCCTTATATAAACACTTTAAACACATTTATTTTCATTCAAGTTATTGATTTATACTACAGTTATTTGTTTCTATAATGTAAGTTCTACTATGCCATTTTTACTTGCTCTACTGGGAAGTTTAATCCACATTTCATTTTTTTCTCATGTCTATTCACAGGTGTTGAATATCTTGAATAATTTAGTTGTAATAATCAGTACTGTGTGGAATATAAGACCAGTCTAGGACATTTACAAAGGGTTAGCAAAAGAAAGAGAGAGGGAAGAAAAGCTATAGAGTAAAAGACAGTAGGGACGCCTTCTTTGTAGACATACAGATTGGACGCCATCTTTGTAGACATACCGATTGGACGCCATCTTTGTAGACATACAGATTGGACGCCATCTTTGTAGACATACAGATTGGACGCCATCTTTGTAGACATACCAATTGGACGCCATCTTTGTAGACATACAGATTGGACGCCATCTTTGTAGATATACCGATTGGACGCCATCTTTGTAGACATACCGATTGGACGCCTTCTTTGTAGACATACAGATTGGACGCCTTCTTTGTAGACATACAGATTGGACGCCATCTTTGTAGACATACAGATTGGACGCCATCTTTGTACACATACAGATTGGACGCCATCTTTGTAGACATACCGATTGGACGCCATCTTTGTAGACATACCGATTGGACGCCTTCTTTGTAGACATACAGATTGGACGCCTTCTTTGTAGACATGCCGATTGGACGCCATCTTTGTAGACATACCGATTGGATGCCATCTTTGTAGACATACAGATTGGACGCCATCTTTGTAGACATACAGATTGGACGCCTTCTTTGTAGACATACAGATTGGACGCCATCTTTGTAGACATACCGATTGGACGCCATCTTTGTACACATACAGATTGGACGCCATCTTTGTAGACATACCGATTGGACGCCATCTTTGTAGACATACTGATTGGACGCCATCTTTGTAGACATACAGATTGGACGCCATCTTTGTACACGTACAGATTGGACGCCATCTTTGTAGACATACAGATTGGACGCCATCTTTGTAGACATACTGATTGGACGCCATCTTTGTAGACATACCGATTGGACGCCATCTTTGTACACATACAGATTGGACGCCATCTTTGTAGACATACCGATTGGACGCCATCTTTGTAGACATACCGATTGGACGCCATCTTTGTAGATATACAGATTGGACGCCATCTTTGTAGACATACAGATTTATCTCTCGTCAACATTTGAAGAGCACCTTGTGATTACTTTCGCTATTTTTCACCTTGTGGTTGTCATATGTTTTTCAATTCTAGTTAGAGTAAGCACCGAAAGCTATACCACATGTAAATTTTGGCATTATGTATTTATTGATCTCAAATACAGTTCAGAAACACTAAAATGTAACCATTATATAAAGTTAGTAGGGTTAGTAGATATGGTGCTATTTTACTTTTAGTAAAAAAAATTTGGTGCTATCCATTTTCATCAATATTTAGTATGAGGCTTTATTTTCAAAAATGAGTGCACAATCCTGACATACTGTCAAGCAAATAAACCATTCTGGACACAATGCTTTTGCTTGTTTTATTTATTTACATGGCAGCTCTTTTTAAACTTTTACTAGCATGCCAATAAAATCATGCAGTCACACCAAGTTCATGCTAACTTTCACTTCACTGAATGATGCTGCAGTCTTCTGACATTAGTATTGTAAATCACTGGGGCAGGATCTGTTATTACGTGATTAGGGAGACTGGTGGGTGAGCAAGAGGCAGCAGCAGCCTTAGGGCTAAGCAACGTCCAAACCAACTGTCAGCTGGTGAGCACATACACTACAGTTTTGTGCTTGTGGTGTGCATAAGTACAGGATGACTGAGTCCTATACAGGCAATTGTGTACACTGGGTATATTGTATTTATGTTTGTGTGGGTGTTTATTGTATTTATGTTTGTGTGGGTGTTTATTGTATTTATTTTATTTTACTTTTCTTGACCAGGAAACTCCAAATGGGCATGACAACCCCTTTTCAGTGCAGCACCAGGGAGAAAAGTTACATATATACATTAAAACTGGGTAATACAATTATAACTAAAGTAATAGAAGATACGTGCACAATTTAAAAAGTACTGGCAACAAATCATACATACATGAATATATAATTAGGTGAAAAAATTTGAACAGAGCATGTGGATCTTTTTGCAGAAAGTTCTGGTGAGGTATAGTCAGTGCTACATGGGATGTAAGACCCTAGAACATTTACAATCAGATAGTGAAAGAAGGATAGAGGGAAGACATGGTATATAGTAAAAGGAGTGAGTAAAGGACAGAGGGGTAGTTATAGGGGAAGTGCTAAGTTGACTAAGTTTAAATGGATAATTATATCAACCAGGTGATAAACATCAGCACAGCCAAGATTCTTTTAGGAACTGTTTACGTTTGTTTTAGAAGAGTGCATTGTTATTCTAGACCTCTTTTGATCGTAGGTGAAAGGTCATTTTATATTTTGGAGATGTAACTTGATGAGAGGGCATCTAAAGATGAGTTTTGTGTTTTTGTAATTGTAAGTTGTCTTTTACTTTTTGAGAGGTGTGTCTATGTTGGGGTATAAACCTGAGTGATGTTTTGAAGGGTGAGGCATTTACCTTGGTAGTGAAGTATATTATACACTATTGCCATCTGAGAGTATTGTAGTTGATGGGAGAGTTCCATCCACTTAGTTTATTCAGTATTTAGGAGTTCTGAGTTTTCTAACCAGCTTTCAATTGATGAGAATGCTTCTTGGGTCGGTTGTTGGAGCTTGTGCAGGTCATGGACAGAGCATATCAGTTCATAGGGCCATAGGAGGTTACTAGGCTAATGGTCCCAGGGCCCTTAAAAGCCTAGTCATGTTCAACCCATGTTCCCAAGGGTGTCTTGTTCAAGCAGACACTAAAATCAGCACCTATTACCCCTATCCAAGAGGAACACAAGTAGAACCCCCCGGGGTGAATTTACGGTTACCCATTCAATCGTCCAAATTTTGTTTAAATAGGGGCAATGAGGGGCTTTGTTTAACATGAGTAGGAAGCTTGTTCTAAAGGTGGGGCAACCTCTGTCTCTCCAGCAAGTTCTGTTGGTGTCATATCCCAGGTTAAGGTCCTTTGAGCGAGTGACCCATGTGCCATTTGACTTGTGAATGTGCAGCATTTCCATTAAAGCTGGGTCAGAGATTCTATAAGATAGATCTTAAAGACCCTGAATTTTCTTTGCAAGGAACCTTTGTGGTATCTCCAGTTTCTGCAGGTGTTTGGAAAGGAACATACCAAAGGGTGCATTGTACTCTATTACTGGCCTAATGAGGGAAGAGTACAGGGGGATTATAACCTCTTTTTTCTGGAGGCAATGCCCTTACTTATGAGATGAGCAATACAAAATGTCCTTCTTATAACTGTGGGGACATGGAAATCGAAGTTAAGGTTACTGTACTGTGTGCCCAGATTTCTCACCACTGATTATGTGCTTAGGTTACTGCTATTGATATGGTAGTTTGCAGGAACAGCACCCTTGCCGACCGGGATGATAATGCATTTTTTTGCATTAAGTTTAAGACCATGACTTTGGCACCAGTCATTAGTCTGCGTAAGACCTTCTTGCAGGATGTTGACATCACTAGGGATTTTAATGATTGCTCCCAGTTTGCAATAATCAGCAAACTTTGTCAGCCACAGTCCTTTAGTTTTAGACTGTACTTCAGAGAAGTAGATTCCAAACAGTAGACATCCCAGAACTGATCCCTGTGGAACACCACTGGTTACGGGTCTGCTGGAGGAGGTGGCGTTCTATATTTTGACCATATGAGTTCTATCAGTGAGCCACCCACTTGACAATATATGGGCTTATACCCAGCTGGGTGAGTTTATCAATGATGCCTGAGTGGGGGATTGTGTCAAAGGCCTTGGCTAAGTCTAGGTAGGCCGTATGCACAGATTTGTTCTCATCTAGGGCTTTGATGACTGTCTCACCCAGTTTAACAGGCATGATCTCCTCTTACCAAAGCCAAACTGGGTGGGGTCGAGTGTTTGGAGATTTCGTACATCTTTGTTAACAAGGTCCATGATGCTTTGTTCCATGACCTTGCAGATAAGGCAGGTCAGGCTAATGGGTCTATAGTTCCCCCAGGGTCCATGGGTGCACCCACTCTGTGCAAAGGGATGATGGTAGCTGTTTTACATTCTGCTGGGATGAAACCAGTGCTTAGACTGTGATTGAAAAGCATGCTCAATGGTGATACTAATTCCTGTTTTAACCTATGAAGAACACAGCCCAGGATGTTGTCTGGTCCCATAGATGCTGTGTGTTTGGCCTTGGAGAGGGTGTTTAAGACCTGCTCCTCGGAGATACTAGGTCGAGGACAGGTATTAGGGATGCTTTGGGGTATATGTGGTGAGGTCAGGGAAGTGAAGTTTTCACTGAACCGGTCAGCCAGCAGATTTGCTATAGCCACATTACAGGTTCTGTATATGTAGTACCATTAACTATGAGTTCAATGCAAATCTCGGCCTAACCTTTGAGGTTATGGGTGTAACTAAAGAAAGCCTTGTGATTATCCTTAGTTAGGTAATAGTTAGCTTTGGAAGACCTTTACTAGGAGTCTTATTTGCTTGTTTAAGCTGAGGAGGGATTGTTTCCAGTTTTGAGACTGTTCCTTCCTACACTTATACAGCAGTTTCTTTCTCCTATTGCATAGTCTATTAATGGCAGTTGCCCACCAGGCAGGTTTGTTTTTCCTTGAAGATCTTGCTTTCATTCTATCAGGTATGGCAGAGTCAATACAATTGTACAGGGGCTTGTACAAAGCATTGATGTATAACTCATCACAGGTGTCTGTTCCATCAGTGGGGGGAGGGGCTATGGTGCAGCGTTCCCATATGCTGGTGAGCACCAGATCCAGGATATTTGAGTCCCTTGTGGGTATGTCAGCCAGCTGGTCCAGGGCACTGGAGTTAAAGTTCAGGAACCTTTGGGCAAGTGATTTAGAACATGTATAATTTACCCAATGGATGGGTAATTAAAGTCACCCAAAACCAGGGTGTTTGGTTGTATCTTTGTTTTGCTGGATGGTGCAGTGGTGCAGCGCTTGTATTGTTGCCTCACAGCAAGAGGTTCTCTGGTTTGATTCTCAGCTGGAATGCCTTCTGTGTGGAGTTTACATGTCATCCCTGCATTCGTGTGGGTTTCCTCTGGGTGCTCCGGTTTCCTCCTACATTACAAAGACATGCATCTGAAGTGTTTCTCCCCGGGCCTTCCCTGAAAATTGGCACATTCCAAGTTGGACTTTCCAGGTAAATAAAATGGTAAATAAAAAAAAATAAAATAAAATAAAAAAAAAAAATATATCTTGATTGACTCAAGTGAAAGAGTTTGGAGTCATCGGCATATTGGATTATGGAACCATGCCTGGCAGTAGAGTAAAGGTTATTTATGAAAATAATAAATAATAGGGGTACCAGTATAGAGTCTTGTGGCACACCTATGTTAATGGGTTGAAAAGATGAATGAACATTTTGTCATTTTACTCCTTGCTATCTATCAGTAACGTAGCCATTGAACAGGAGAGAGAGCTATACAACAGCCTCAGATGAGAGTTTTTGTAGTAATTTTGCATGGGACATGGTGTCAAATGCCTTTGGCAAATCCAAGAAAAGGGAGGATACCAGTTTTCCTGCATTTCTATTTTTGTTCACAATCACTGTTAATTTGGGTAAGGCTGTGGAAGTGCAGAGGTGAAGACAAAAGATTGTTGTTAGTGTACACAATGTTTTTGCCCATTTTATTTATTTACATGGCAAGTCTTTTTAAAATGAATTGTATGTGAACATACTTTTCAAGAATCCTAAATACAGGGGGATGTATGGCAATGGGTCTGCAGTTGGAATAATCATCTGAAGGTCCACCTTTATGTAGAGGAATTATGAAAGCCTTTTTTCATATAGAAGGGACTTGACATTCCTGTATGTATTTGTTTACGAGTATAGATATTAGAATGACATTCCTGTATGTATTTGTTTACGAGTATAGACATTAGAATGGAGACTTGACATTCCTGTATGTATTTGTTTACGAGTATAGATATTAGAATGACATTCCTGTATGTATTTGTTTACGAGTATAGATATTAGAATGACATTCGTGTATGTATTTGTTTATGAGTATAGATATTAGAATGACATTACTGTATGTATTTGTTTACGAGTATAGATATTAGAATGACATTCCTGTATTTGTTTACGAGTATAGATATTAGAATGACATTCCTGTATGTATTTATTTACGAGTATAGATATTAGAATGACATTCCTGTATGTATTTGTTTACGAGTACAGATATTAGAATGGAGACTTGACATTCCTGTATGTATTTGTTTACGAGTATAGATATTAAAATGGAGACAGCATTAGCTGTCATCATCAGATATTTTGGGTGGAGGTTGTCTGCAACCAGATATACAGTTTTGAGTTTGAGGAGATATTTCTTTACAGGACAGGATGGATGTGGCTTAACGTAGAATTGGTTTTAAAAAGTTTTGCGTTCTGGTAAAGGTTGCAGATTACAGGTGGTGTTTTGCTTATTTAAAGCAGTTTCATGCTTAACTCTGTAAGTGCGATGTCACACCATGGCTGAAAGCACATCCACACTGGGTATGTGTGATGTCTCACCATGCCTGAAAGCACGACCACACTGGGTATGTGTGATGCCAATGGTATGTGTGATGTCACACCATGGCTGAAAGCATATCCACACTGGGTATGTGTGATGTCGCACCATGCCTGAAAGCACGACCACACTGGGTATGTGTGATGGCACACCATGCCTGAAAGCACATCCACACTGCGTGTGTGTGTGTGTGTGTGTGTGTGTTGTGTGTAACATCACATCATGCCTGAAAGCACATCCACACTGGGTATGTGTGATGTCACACCATGCCTGAAAGCACATCCACACTGGGTATGTGTGATGTTGCACCATACCTGAAAGCATGTCCACACTGGGTATGTGTGATGCCACTGGTATGTGTGATGTCACACCATGCCTGAAAGCACATCCACACTGCGTGTGTGTGTGTGTGTGTGTGTGTGTGTGTGTGTGTGTGTGTGTGTGTGTGTGTAATGTCACACCATGCCTGAAAGCACATCCACACTGGGTATGTGTGATGTCACACCATGCCTGAAAGCACATCCACACTGGGTATGTGTGATGTTGCACCATACCTGAAAGCACGTCCACACTGGGCATGTGTGATGCCACTGGTATGTGTGATGTCACACCATGCCTGAAAGCACATCCACACTGGGTATGTGTGATGTCACACCATCCCTGAAAGCACATCCACACTGGGTATGTGTGATGTCACACCATCCCTGAAAGCACATCCACACTGGGTATGCTGTACCAGGCCCTTCCGCTGCACTACAAAGACAGGTCCATATGATGGGGTCATTCTGTACAAGAATGGGATGGATAGCATGGCACAATTCCAGTACAAGGACTGGCATGGCACAGCTGAATACCCACTGTGAATTATATTACACCAAACCAATCTGTGGAGTTAAACAAAGTTCAAATCTGCCAAATACATTCCATTAAAAATCTCAGAGCTTTTTATTTTGTCATATACAAAGTAAAGGACAATGGATACACAATAAATGACAACAGAACATCTGAAAGCTTCAGATCAGCATTTATTCAGACCTGCACTTACCCCTACTGAATAACTAATTCTGATATTTTACACAATCACACATTTTAAATACTGCTTTAGAATTTGCCTTACAGATTTTTAACATTGTCTACAAATGTGGTTTATCAAGTTCTACTTTGTGCTTATTTTATTAATGAAAATTCACCAGATCTTAGAAAAGTACTATGAAAATTCATTTTCTAAGTGAGACAAGCTTATGGTGCTGTTCTAGATACTCAGTTTTTTTTTATAAAGTAGTTTCTATTATGCTGATGTTAGCCCAAGACAAGTGAATCATACACCCATATGCATTCCATTTTTAACCCACTGCCATTATATACAGCTGGTATGCAATCAGAGACAGAAGCTTTGCATTCTTTTCTGTTTTTAGCAACTGCAGCACACTGAAACTGTAACAGAAAATTAGTAAGACTTACCACAAGTGAGCAGCTGTCATATGAAGGGCAACTTCTGTTAAAATCATAAAAATATCTGTTTCCCTGGGTCTATTTTAGGAGATCGAATTAACACAACACTGAAACTTACAATATAGGTTCATAGGTAGGTACTAGGCTATTGGCCTTAGGGCCTATATAAGCCTAGCCAAACGGTACCCTGGCTTTTGCCACCCAAGAAAATTATTTTCCTGTGCCACTGTCAAGCAGTGCCACAGAAGTGATCCCCGGGGTGAATTTCCTATCTCCCATCCAGTCATCAAGATTTTTCTTGGAGTGCTAATGAGGAGCTTTGTTTGATATAGATAGGTAGTTTGTTCCAGAGTATGGAAAGTCTCTGGGACAGGAATCTATCCCTTCAGCATGGTCTGTTTATTGTGGTGACAAGGTTTAGGTCCCATCGAGATGAGTACGCCGAAAAGGTGCAAGAACGAAAAGTCAAAAGAACGAAACCCAAAATGTAGAAAACATCCAATATGATCAGATAAATGAAGTAGTTTGTAGATGCTATAACTGAAATATCCTAGTGGCAATACCACATACCTACAGGAAACCATGGCTGATGTCACCTATCACGCACCTGGCAGCCTTGGTTCTGTGCATGGTATGCAAAACTCTCAAAAATGCAAATAACTGCTCATACTGGATAGCTGTATGGGTGTGAAGTATTTGAAAACTTCTTCTAATGGAGTGTACTAATGTTGTGTGTATCACGTTTGCATGTGGAGTATGTAACCCCTTTAAGGGAAATTCTAAGACATGACCAGGAAGTTAAGTAGCAATGCAAACTGTAAGAATCAAAAAGGGCAGTGACAAGGACATGGCCATGAGATTAATTATACAGGGAGTAATTTAAAATCGATGTTTACCAGGTTGTATAATATATATATATATATATATATATATATATATATATATATATATATATATATATATATGTGTGTGTGTGTGTGTACATATAACCATCGCCTACTCCTGAATACTCTGTCATCCTTCTCTCTTGACACCAAAGCAATTCTCTGGTTTAAGTCATGCCTTAGTAATAGACAGCAAGCAGTCCTTTAGGACAATCAACTATCTTCTCACCTTCCCATTTCCCTAGGAGTCCCTCAAGGATCCATTCTTGGTCCGCTCCTATTCTCATTCTTGGTCCGCTCCTATTCTCATTCTTGGTCCGCTCCTATTCTCATTCTTGGTCCACTCCTATTCTCATTCTTGGTCCACTCCTATTCTCATTCTTGGTCCACTCCTATTCTCATTCTTGGTCCGCTCCTATTCTCATTCTTGGTCCGCTCCTATTCTCATTCTTGGTCCACTCCTATTCTCATTATTCATCAATGACCTTCAAATAGCCATTCCTCTAACCACCTGTATACAATATGCTGATGATTCTACAATCATATGCTCTGCCAGCTCTATATCTGAACTTCAGTCTTTAACCCAAACAGCTTTTAACACTGCAGAGTCATGGTTCTCTAGACGGTGCCTTCTTTTGAACACAAAAAAGACCAAGCTACTATTGTTTACGCCAAACACTAAGTCACCCCTCATAGATTTCTCCATTCAATCTAGCAATGGTACCCTTATATCCCCAGACTTTTCCACCTAACTATTAGGAATTACAATTGATAATAATCTCACCTTTGACATTCACATTAATAACACTATTAAATCTGTTAATAAAAAACTGGGCTCCCTATATAGGATAAAACCTTTCTTGACTCCAACTGCCAGAAAGACTATTGCCCACTCCCACCTAATTTCAACACTACTGTATGCAGCTCCCATATGTACTAATCTAAAAAAAAGTAATCTTACCAAACTATCCAACTCCTATAATAGTATTGCTAGATTTGCCACTGGAAACCCATATAGAACTCACCATTGTCATAACCTTCATCAACTAGACTGGCTGGAACTAAAATACCTTCTGATACTTTCCCAACTTACCATCACTCATAAAATTTTTTATCAACCTAATAAAACACCAGTACTAAACGACCTTATATCACCCTATAGGAATCTTGAGTCCTTACGCTCCTCCAATAAACTACTTACTAGGACCACCAAGTCAAACAACTTAGCTGGTGACTCACTATTCTCATATACCATGGGAAAACAATGGAACCTCTTGCCCTCTGACCTTACCACACTTCCATCCCTCTCTCTCTTCAAACAAAGTCTTAAGACATACCTTAAAAATCACTGGCTATGCCCTTGCTGTTACCCAGACTGATCCTCTGGACTTCTCATTGTCATCTCTTGGCCTCCCACTCTCCTACTCTTTCCTATATTCTCCCCTAAATTAGAAGGTACTTAAGTAATCTCTACTACTTGACAACAATTAGATTCTTGTCTGCTGAGCTATCAATATACCCTGTTGGTAGTATTCCCTGCCTCTTGATTAATATACCCTCCTTTTTTTCTCTCCCTTCCTTTTTTTCTAATAATATGTCTAGCATATAATCCTTAGGAAAAGTAACTGTCTGCATAAACTAGATTTACCAAAGTTTTAAAGGTATTTTTCTAATAGTGTCTTGTGATTGCCCTAGACTTACATGCTGTAAAATGTTCTGTAAATGTACGATGTATCTAGTTTAGTATGTACTTTTGTCTTCCTAGAATTTATAGCTAATACCTTTTTGTCTATTTTAAACCTTTTGGTGTGGTGGTGGTATGTTTTACAAGTGGAGCTTTTCTCCTCGGGCCTCTGCTGAAAATGGAAATATATCCAGCTGGACTAGCCCGGTTAACAAATGTTAAAATTAAAAAAAAAAAAAAAAAAATATATATATATATATATATATATATATATATATATATATATATATATATATCTTTAGGAGTAATATAAAATTGACATTTACCAGGTTGTATAATATATATATTTAGGAGTAATATAAAATCGACATTTACCAGGTTGTATAATAAATATATATATATATATATATATATATATATATATATATATATATACACATTTTTTTTTTACTGTATTCATTGAAAAATTAAGTTGTTCTTTCACTGTCTGATTACCCACACATACAATGTTCTTTTAAATGGCATATTGTGGCACTGTTTACAAATATACATAACAGTTTTTGGTCATATTTGGACAATAAAGAGACTGAGTCAGACATAACTAAAAATACTGAATGGCTGGATGCAACTTGCGAACTGTGTTATCTTTTCAATATACAGTTTCTTGAAATATGGTATTTCACGGCAGCATTTAGCATAGTTATACACAGGTGTGAATTTATACACTGTATATTGCAGACTATTTTCCATGACTGTTACTACTTGAATTTGGTGTTAAAGTTTTCACAAAATAAGGGTGTTGGGTGTGGTTGCATATACTTGCTGTCACTTTTTCGATATTTTTGGTTTCATTCTTTTGACTTTTTGTTCTTGCGCCTTTTCAGCATACTTGCCTGAATATTCTAAGTTCCCGTGTTGTGTTAATTCAGTCTTCTAAAGTAGACGTGTTCCCCTGAATCTCACGTCTAGATGTGGCCACCTTACGTTTGTATAAATTACTATGATTTCCATTACCATATGCAATGGGTGGGCTTCACCCTGTATGCCTCCGAAGTCAAACATTTCTCCGTCTGTTATTATTTTCTCTGTGTAAACAGGAAGGATATCTTTCTTAAATTTCACAGATAAAAATGCTTTATAATGCTGATTTATCTCTTGAAATATTTCTACCTAACCTTGAGGTATAATGCTTAGACGATAAGTGACTTACAAGTATATTGATTAATCATTACATAGCGTTGAAAGTGGAGGGGAGGGGGTGGTGTTCTGCTTTATTGTCACATAAATATTTGTTGTGGGTGAAGTAACAGACTGGAGCAATGTTTCCACAACAGAATGCTGGTATGTGGTTTTTGTACATCAATCATGTGCTCATGCTCACAAGGTAAAATGCTTGCTTTCAGGTCTGTGGCGGCTTTAGTATCCTTACCCAAGTGATCATTTTGATAGTGCTAGGTGGCGGATCCTACCTGCTAACATGTGGGAATAGAAGGGTGTCAGAACTGCACAGCTGCTGCACAAACATTGCCCTTACATGCACTCAACATATTATCTGGCGAGGCATCTGGCAGTAATGTTAGTGTTGCATTAATGACCTGGCACAAAGAAATTTTTTTAACTCAAACTGCATTCATCTTTGTTTTAGCACAGTGCTGCTCTGTCCCCTATTTGTTCAAGTGTGCACATTTCCAGTGATTTTTTAGGAGAGGGGTTTTTCAACCAGAGTTTGTATGCATATCTCTGCTTAACATGGTCTCTGCATTGTCAGCATAACTATAAAAAGGAGCACAACGTAGGACCTCAAAGTTGCTTACTTTTATGGATAGTAGTTTGATCTTTCTCATGTTTACTTATTGAATTTTGTTGCCTGGGTACACCCCACTGAGCCCATGCCTCTTTATCTGGAGTGTCCAGCTTGGTGTTTATAATGGCTAGAAGGACTAATCTGTCAAGCACATCTGGGAAACGCATCTGGTCATCCATGTGCGTAGAATTTTCCTTTTTGTCCCAGAACAGGGTAAATATTGAAGCAAAAAGTAACCCATGTGAAGTGGAGTTTTTAAGAACTGTATGAACTGGAGTGATATGGAGCAAATGTATATCCTGATATTCTGGATTTAGGTGCAGTTGATAGTTTCAGGATAATGTCAGTAGCTGAAGAAAAACAGCTGGTAAACAACACATAAATGGCTGATTGGGATTTATATCTGGTTTGAAATAAAAACGGGAACAGATGAGGTTTTAAGCAAGTCAGACTGAAGAAACATTTGGCAGATGTACTGGTGCTGAGTTCTGACTGGCCAGATTCTTCAGGAGTTAAGGAAACATCAGCATTCTGATGAAAGTGAAAAAACAGGTATGCGCGAAACATGGGGCTGAGCTGCAAAGGAATAACTGAGGTGGTGATGATGTAATGCAACTTTTCTAAATCAAACATCTTTTTATAGCTTTTCAAATTGAACAGCAAGATCAAAATATTAAAAAATGTCAGTAATAAAATGATACATATAAATAACAAACACTCTAAAAAGTTAAAAAGCAGACATAAAATGTTGAGCCAATACTCCAAACCTCCAAACCTAGTTGAGGAGAAAGACAAGAAATGTGCCACATTTATAATGAACAGTTATAGTTAACTATCAGTGAAGAATAAAATCACTAAGCATTCAACTATAAAAATGCAAATTAGCTCAAGAATGAAACTGCAAAAGTGGATCTTATCAATTAAGTTATAAACAAATGATAAAGTAAAATCCATGACTTTTTTCCAGTTATTACATTGATTTTAAAATGACAAGTAAGTTGTAAGCTTAACACGAATAAAGAAAAATGTGAAACACTAATATCTTGCAAAGTGGTCCACTCAGCTGAAACATAAAAGTTCGCTAATGCACAAGTATTGCTGTGTACTGAAAATACAGAAAATAGTAATAAAGCAGCAGGGTAGCCAAATGGACCAGAACGGCACCAAAAAGTAGTAAAACAGTAATAAAACCACTGGTCTAACCATCAAGATAAATTTATTCAAACACAACAAAGCTTTCAAGCCACTCATGACTCTTCTTCTTCAGAATCTTCATCAGGATTTTATTACTGTTTTATGTACTGAAAATATGCATATATATTTTTTAAAATGATTGCATTTGATACCTGGTTGTGAACATATTTATATAAAAAAATGTCACAACTGACATGTGCTGGAAAAGAATTCCAACTAAACCGTCTAGCACCGATTAATATATTGGGATTCCCCACAACAGACCAAAACAGATGTAGTAGCAAGTAACTCCAACAGCCTTAATGCTTGGAACTAACGAAACAAAGATTTTGGAGATGAGTTTACAGCGAGTCAACATTTTGAGAAAAGGTAACGATAAATACTTACACTTACTTTGCACTACATTCTTATGACAATTTTTTACCTATGTCAGAGAGCAAAGATTAGACTCCTTTCTGTAATATAATGCTCCAAAGAACATAGTAGCTGTAGAAATTAAATATTATAAAAAAATAGGTAGCTTGAATTCACCTAAATGCTTATTGGCATAATGCTTCTAATAAGATAATCTAATAGAATAATGTTACCAAATGCAACTGAGTAATTCATTCTAAACAGACGTAAAATACCTAAGAGGTATTCTAGATGAGGAATTATGTAAAAGCATGTAAAAATATTCATTATAAACATGTTTTCATAATAATGAAAATTTGTGATGTAGTGAGTCTTTAATAAAAGGATGCTATCAGAGCTTGATTTTTATTTATTATTTATTTACAGTTTGATTACCGGGGAAGTCCACTGGGCCCAGAGAGTCCGTTTTTAGTGGAGGCCCGGGGAGAAAAGCTCCATGAAACAGATTACAGTAAAGATAGCAGTCCAATAAATAATAAAAGTACAAATACAAATTCATATCAAATAATACAAAGCATGAGCAATATTGCCCATAGTGGAAAAATATCGTGCAGATACATTTTAACAAATCCACACAGTTAAAGTCAAAAGTCAAAAGCTATTTACAATATTTACAGATTTGCAGATTTACAGATTTGATTTGGTTTCTAAGGTGGTAAAACAGGCAGCAAGGAGAACTCAGACAATTCATTTGTATTTCTGAGGAGGAAAAGACATATTCCCCAACATGTATTATAGTTTTAGACAGGTTTTATTCGAACTGCTAAAGTTTAGGGATATTGATGTTTATGTGCGAATACATGATTTAGGATAATACTGCATATGCTAATGCATGAGAGTCATGAATGAACGCACAATACCTAATTTGGGATAATATTGCATATGCTAATACATGGGAGTCATGAATGAATGCACAATACCTAATTTAGGATAATATTTCATATGCTAATACATGAGAGTCATGAATGAATGCACAATACCTAATTTAGGATAATATTCCATATGCTAATACATAAGAGTCATGAATGAACGCACAATACCTAATTTAGGATAATACAGTATAAAAAAACAGGAGTACAAATCGGCAGAAGAAAATCCACATAGACTGATCTCCGTGCTAAACCAAGGCACAAGGCAGGCAGTTTTCACTTCACTGGTTAGTAGATACAGTCTCTCATATAAAGACAAAACGAGATTCACTCAATTCATAAAATGAATTTATTCGGCAAATGGATAAAAATGGCAAGCGCTTTCACCCGACTGGGCTTCTTCAAGCCAATACAAAACTGTACTTTTAAAAAAGACTATTTATACTCTGTACAACTGACGTCATATCCTGTGTTACAATAAATTAATGAGCAATTAAATAACAAATGACTCTTAACCATTGAATACTCATTAATTAACAACACAAAAAATATAAGTAATTTAAAACCTCTATTGTCATGTTAAAAACATAACTATATTAAAGGTGCAAAACAATATTTCTGAGAAACAAACAATATTGCACCTTAATGTATAGAAACAAATAAAGTGTATGTGTATATTAACACTATACTAAATCTTTAATCGCCTGCCTTTTAACACAGGTCTGATAGGTACTCTGTCATTCAAACCAGGCTCTCTATCTGCCCTCAACCTAACAATCCATTTAGTTTCACTTTGTTCAGTAAAATTGACTACATCACCTCTTCTAATAGAAGGTGTATTCACTTGTATAACAAGAAATTTGAACGCATGCTGTGCAGATGTCTCCATAACATGTTTAGAGAGAGCATTCCTATTAGATCTAATACGGATATTATATATATGCTCTCTAACCCTGTCTTTAAGCCTTCTGTCTGTCTTGCCCACATAAAAAGCTGGGAAAAATGGATCATTAAGTTGAGGGCAGATAGAGTACCCATCAGACCTATGTTAAAAGGCAGGCGATTAAAGATTTAGTATAGTGTTAATATAGTTTCATAGTTTCATAGTTTAGTACTAGGCTATCTGCCCTGGGGCATTTGTAAGCCTAGCCATAGTGATGTGGCTTTCGCCACCCCATGAAATGGTACAAAAATGCACAGAATAGATTTAGAATACTGTGCCTTTGTGTAGTAGTGACACAATGAAGGTCCCCTTATATAATAGAATTAGTTTACTGTGCCCCTGTCTAGCAGTGACACAGATGTGACCCCTGGGGTAAACTTACGATCTCCCATCCACTCATCAAGATTTCTCTTGAAGAGAGTCAGTGAGGGGCTCTGCCTAACATGAACTGGGATCTTGTTCCAAAGCATGGGAAGCCTCTGGGTTATGAATCTATCCCTCCAGCATGTCCTATTCATACTTGTGCCGAGGTTTAAGTCTTTAGCTCTCGTGGTCCTGATGGATTTGGATTTTTTGAGGTGGAGCATGTCCATCAGATCCTGATTGGACATGGCCTTGTACATAAGGCAGAGATCACCTCTGAGCAGGCGGTATGCTACTGAATAGAGCTGGAGTTTCTTTAGTCTGGCAGAATAAGACATATGTTGGAGACCCTTGATCCTCTTGGTGAGGTACTTTTGTGGTCTCTCCAGCTGTTGCAAATGCCGGCTGAGGTACATACCAAATGGGGCATTGTAATCAATCATGGGTCTGATGAGGGAGGAGTATAGGGGTACAATGACATCCTTGGATCTGGATGTGAATCCCTTCATGACGAGGTGTGCAAGGTAGAATGTTTTTCTAACCACTTTGGCAACGTGGGTGTCAAATGAGAGGTCACTGTCGACTTGGGTCCCTAGGTCTCTGATTACTTTTTCCATACTCAGTGGGTTGCTGTCTATGTGATAATTTGTGGGTACTTTGTTTTTCCCAAAGGGGATGACTATACATTTTTTTGGCATTTAGTTTAAGGCCGTGACTCCGGCACCAGTTGTCTGTTTCTGTGAGGCCTTTTTGTAGGATGTATGTGTCCGCTGGTGTATCGACTATGGCGCCTAGTTTGCAGTCATCTGTGAACTTTGTCAGCCACAACCCTCCCATGTTTGCTTTAACATCTGAGAAATAAATGCCGAACAAGAGGGGTCCCAGGACAGATCCCTGTGGGACACCACTTGTGACTGGCTTTGAGTCTGACATTGCTCCAGCAATTTTTAACTTTATGGGTTCTGTCCTTTAGCCAGTTTGCAACCCATCTAGTGACATAAAGGTTTACGTTTAAGCTGGTGAGCTTATCTATGATGCCTGAGTGGGGTATTGTGTCGAAGGCCTTAGCCAAGTCCAGGTAGGCTGTATGGACTGCTTTGCCCTCATCAATGGCTCTAGTGACTGTTTTGAAAAAGTCAACCAGGTTCAAAAGGCAGGATATGCCCTTTACAAAGCCGAACTGGGTGGGGTCAAGTGTCTTTAGGTCCCCTATGTCTCTGTTTATGAGTTCCATAATGATTCTTTCCATAGCTTTGCAGACCAGGCTGGTTATGCTTATGGGGCGGTAGTTACCAGGGTTTGTAGAGGTACCCCCTTTGTGGAGTGGGACCACTGTTGCTGTACGCCAGTGTTCAGGTACATATGTAGTAAGGCTAAGGTTAAATAGCATTTTTATGTGCGGGTTTAGCTCCTCTTGGAGTTCAAGTAGCACGCAACCCGGGATACCGTCAGGTCCCATTGATGCTGTGTTTTTAGCTTTGTTGAGGGTGGTTCTCACTTGGACATCTGAGATGACAGGGAGATTACATTCAGCTGGGATAAGTATTTCTTCTTTTGGGAGTGAGGGAGGGGAGAAATTTACACTGAACCTGTCAGCCAGAATGTTGGCAATATCTGTGGGTTCAGTGTATTTTTTGTTGTTGTGAACTAACTCTGAGCATATCTGAGGGTTTCTGCCCAGGTTTCTAACATAGCTGAAGAAGGCTTTGTGGTTATCTTTAGTGTCCTTAGCGATTTTTCTCTCAAAGTTGGCCTTGGATGTTTTTATGAGAGAATGTAGTTTTCCGCTAATGTTGATCAGAGATGTCTTCCCTTTATGGGATTTTGCTCTGTCGTGCAGTAGCTTCCTTCTTTTGTTATACAATTTGTTAATGGCTGAGGTCCACCAGACAGGACGTTTGCCTTTGGTGGAGAGGGACTTGGATTTATTTGGGATTGCATGATCCATGCATTCTTGGAGATGTCCATAGAAAGCATTTGTGAAGGATTCGGCATTGTGGGATGTGGTATCCACTGGCCCAGTGGGCTTAAAGGATACCATCTCAGTCTTAAGAAGAGTGAAGTCTGCTTTTGAGAAGTTTTTCACTGTGGTCTTTTGTGCTGGGGTGGAGGTGGGATATGTATATCCAGGGTGATTAGTTTGTGGTCAGATCTCACTAGTGAGGGGTATACCTCCGGTGTGGAGCATTTTGTCCCCATGTTTCTGATGATCAGGTCTAGTATATTATCTCCCCTAGTGGGAGAGGTGACTAGTTGTTCCAGTGCATTTGAATTTATGAATTCCAGGAACCTTTGGGTTAGGGTGTTAGGGCTAGAATAATGTACCCAATCTATGTTTGGGTAGTTGAAGTCTCCCAGTATGATGGTATTTTGTGATACGTTCATATCCTCCAATGTCTTCAGGAAGGCTGAGTGGGGTTCCTGAGATTGGGAGGGTGGTCTGTAACATGCTACCAGTTGTATAGCAGTTTTGCCTATGGTTAGTTGCACCTGTATGGTCTCTGATGCTTCATGTGTTGCTACTAACCTGGAGGTGTGGGTGTCCTTGATGAATATGGACACTCCCCCTCCCTTTGTGGTTCGGCCTGGGTTTTGGGGCTGAAAATCATGATACGAGGTATAGCCTGGTAGCACTGGAGTGCTCTCAGGAGCCTTGAACCAGGTTTCAGTTATTGCACAGACGTCAATGTTCTCCATACTGAGGAGTGCATCGAGTGCCTGCATCTTGAGATTTAGACTTCTGGCGTTGAGCAGCATTACCCTTAGTTTTTTTCATTTTTGTTTTCTAAGAAGGTGGGTTTGTCTTTTGAGCCTTGCCTAAAAAAGGCACTATGGGGGTGGCAAGAGCCTTGGCCAATATCTGGAAGCCCAGTGGTGACAGATGCAAGCCGTCCCTTGCGAAGCAGCGTGGCTTGTCCAACATGTCATCCCAGGCAGACAGACATTGGATCCCATTAGAATGACACCAGTACTTGAGCCAATTATTAAAGCTGATCATCTTGTCTCTGTATTGTGGCATCATTCTTGGTGAGGGCAAGATGCTGCTCAGGGTCAGGGTCATACCAACCTGGGCTACATAATCAGAGAGCACCTCTATGTCTCTTTTCATGTAGTCCAGGGAGGTACGTCTCAGGTCATTCATGCCAGCATGGACAATGACGGAGTCATATTTGTACTTGCTTTGGAGTGACCTGAGTGCGTGTGTTATGTGGCAGATCCTAGCTCCCGATAGGCAGCTCACAGTCACCCTCTCCTTGTTCAGCCTGGTAAGCGGGACATCAGTGTGTCTGACTATAGAGTCACCTATTACTAGTGTATCCGGCATGGTGTTTGGCCTTAAGGGCTGTGATTGGTTGACACACTGATTTATTGAAGTATGTGTTGCATGTGTTTTGTTTTGAGGTGGTGGATTTTTGGATGTCTGCTTTGGGAGCCTCTGTTGTTTTGGTAAGTTTTTTATTAGAGCCTCTGAGTATGTCTTTGTGTTTTTATGTGTTTGGTTTGCAGTTGTGGTAGGTCTATGTGGGACTGGGTTTGTTGTGTGTGTGGTTACCATCTCCTCCTGTCTGGTCATGCCAGCTCTGAGAGAGTTCAGCCAACGGTTTGGCTATATAGTTGCATCTCTCACATATATTTGTGTTTGTTGGGAGGAGGAGAGGGTTGTCTGTGTACATGAGACAATTGTATCATTGTCTCAAGATACCCAGATTAACCAGTTGAACTGGAGAGGACGCCAGCAATCTACCACTCGACATGCTAGAACAGTATAAGGGAGTGTTGTGCCTTTAAGGGAAGTGGATAATCACAGGGGTGGTAGGTGGATGTAGTGCTTACTTAGTACGAGAGTGCTTACTTAGTAGAGAAGTTTTGAGAACAAATGCTAGGCTTATAATATAGCGAGTAGTCTGATTATACTAAGAGTAGAGCTTCCTTAAGGGAAAATTTGAAGAGCAGACTTGGCGGAGCCAGAAGACGTTTAACCGGCGCTGCGCTATGTGCACAATCGCGCAAAGCTGCGCAAATGCGGATTTTAAACAGGGAACTACAAAAGAGCTAGAAATGGACCAAAACAACCAATTACTACAGCTCTTGTGCTGAGGTCACTTCCTACAGGGACAGGTAGGCTGCTCAAGGCTCCCCACTCCCACTGGTGAGCAAAGAAACTTCCTTCTATCCAAGTAAGGTAATGGACAACACAGGAACTACACCACAGCCCAGAATACAGCAATGCCTGTAAACTGGTCTAAACTAGTCGATGATACACATACACTTTATTTGTTTCTATACATTAAGGTGCGATATTGTTTAAGTTTCTCAGAAATAGTTTTGCACCTTTAATATAGTTATGTTTTTAACATGACAATAGAGGTTTTAAATTACTTATATTTTTTATGTTGTTAATTAATGAGTATGCAATGGTTAAGAATCATTTGTTATTTAATTGCTCATTAATTTATTGTAACACAGGATATGACGTCAGTTGTAGAGAGTATAAATAGTCTTTTTTAAAAGTGCAGTTTTGTATTGGTTTGAAGAAGCCCAGTCGGGTGAAAGCGCTTGCCATTTTTATCCATTTGCCGAATAAATTCATTTTATGAATTGAGTGAATCTCACTTTGTCTTTATATGAGAGACTGTATCTACTAACCGGTGAAGGGAAAACTGCCTGCCTTGTGCCTTGGTTTAGCACGGAGATCAGTCTATGTGATCTCGTTCTGCCAATTTGTACTCCTGTTTTTTTATACTGTTTTATTTGTACTTTTATACAGGAGTCTTCACCTTTGGGTAGCAGTTTTTGACTTATAGTTTAGGATAATATTGCATATGCTAATAGATGAGAGTCATGATTGAACGCACAATACCTAATTTAGGATAATATTGCATATGCTAATACATGAGAGTCATGAATGAATACACAATACGTAATTTAGGAAAATATTACATATGCTAATACATTAGAGTCATGAACGAATGCACAATACCTAATTCAGGATAATATTGCATATGCTAATACACTGCGGTGGTGCTGCTGCGGTAGTGTTGTCGCCTCACAGTAAGACGCTGTCCGGTTCGATTCTCAGCTAGAGCGTCTTCTGTGTGGAGATATGTGTGAATGGGCGTACCTTCCTTAAAGGTTGTGCGTCAGGGCTGGTAACTCGGCACATAAAAATCAACTACCAATCATTAACGGACCGGAGTTCCGCTGTGGCGACCCCTAACCAGGAAAAAGCCGAAAGACTCACTACATTGCATATGCTAATACATGGGAGTCATGAATGAATGCACAATACCTAATTTAGGATAATATTGCATATGCTAATACACGAGAGTCATGAATGAATGCACAATACCTAATTTGGGATAATATTGCCTATGCTAATACATGGGGGTCATGAATGAGTGCACAATGCCTAATTTAGGAAAATATTGCATATGCTAATACATGAGAGTCATGAATGAATGCACATTATACAATTCTTCCTCTAAAATGTGCACGCTGATTGGCCAGCCCAACCAGCGTGCCCGTTGTAAATCCCTCAATATACTAACGGAAAAAGGTCCAGTCGCCCGGACTTTTTCCGTTAGTATAAGACACTATCTCGCTATGTTAAAAGAGTTTAACATAGCGACACAGGTTTAAAAAAAGCAACGCAGATCTCCATTGCTTTTTTTAAAGCTGTCTCGCTATGTTAAACTCCTTTAACATAGCGACACAGTGTGTAAAAAGCAACGGACATCTTGCGATCTCCGTTGCTTTTTTTTTTAAACCTGTCTCGCTATATTAAATGGGTTTAACATAGCGAGACAGCTTTAAAATAAGTTACGGAGATCTCCGTTGCTTATTTTAAAGCTGTCTCGCTATGTTAAACCCATTTAACATAGCGCAACAGTAAAAGCAACGGAGATCTTGCGTTCTCCGTTGCTTTGCACAGCTCTGATGTACTGCATAGGCATGCGCAGTACATCAGAACTGCCGCTGAAAACCAGACAGCTGCGGAAGGGCAGCAAAGAGGCATTATACAATGCCATTATTTAAGAAAAGTAATTATTTCTTTTCTTAAATAATGTCATTAGATATACAATAACTCACTTCTGGGTGTGGGTAATGCGGGATTTAACCACGGTTGTCTTTGTTTGGTCCCTCAGGCTTTGCCCTCGGGACCAAACCACGCCAACCATGGTTAAATCCCGCATTACCCACACCCAGGCGTGGGTTATTGCTATAATACCTAATTTAGGATAATACTGCATATGCTAATACATGAGAGTCATGAATGAATGCACAATACCTAATTTAGGACAGTAATGTATATGCTAATACATGAGAGTCATGAATGAACGCACAATACCTAATTTAGGATAATACTGCATATGCTAATACATGAGAGTCATGAATGAATGCGCAATACCTAATTCAGGATAATATCGCATATGCTAATACAGCAGAGTCATGAATGAATGCACAATACCTAATTTAGGATAATATTGCATATGCTAATACATGACAGTCATGAATAAACACACAGTACCTAATTTAGGAAAATATTGCATATGCTAATACACGAGTCATAAATGAATGCATAATACCTAATTTAGGATAATACTGCATATGCTAATACATGAGAGTCATGAATGAATGCACAATACCTAATTTGGGATAATATTGCATATGCTAATACATGAGAGTCATGAATGAACGCACAATACCTAATTTAGGATAATATTGCATATGCTAATACATGAGAGTCATGAATGAACACACAGTACCTAATTTAGGATAATATTGCATATGCTAATACATGAGAGTCATGAATGAACACACAGTACCTAATTTAGGATAATATTTCATATGCTAATACATGAGAGTCATGAATGAATGCACAATACCTAATTTAGGATAATATTGCATATGCTAATACATGAGAGTCATGAATGAACACACAGTACCTAATTTAGGATAATATTGCATATACTAATACATGAGAGTCATGAACGAATGCACAATACCTAATTTAGGATAATATTGCATATGCTAATACATGAGAGTTAGAATGAACGCACAATACCCAATTTAGGATAATATTGCATATGCTAATACATGAGAGTCATGAATGAATGCACAATACCTAATTTAGGATAATATTGCATATGCTAATACATGGGAGTCATGAACGAATGCACAATACCTAATTTAGGATAATATTGCATATGCTAATACATGAGAGTCATGAATGAACGCACAATACCTAATTTTGGATAATATTGCATATGCTAATAAATGAGAGTCATGAACGAATGCACAATACCTAATTTAGGATAATATTGCATATGCTAATACATGAGAGTCATGAACGAATGCCCAATACCTAATTTAGGATAATATTGCATATGCTAATAAATGAGAGTCATGAACGAATGCACAATACGTAATTTAGGATAATATTGCATATGCTAATACATGAGAGTCATGAATGAATGCACAATACCTAATTTAGGATAGTATTGCTATCAGAGTTTTTCTGGAAAGCCTACAAAACATGAGACTACAAGCACCACAGTTTAATTTTCTTGGCAGCATATTATTACATTGAAATGTTAATGGACAATGAATGTGTTAATACCGTAGACTTTAGACAAACAGCTTCAGGAGCATTGTGATTTATAGCACAGATGGAAAAAAAAAAATTTCATTAATTGAATTCACGAATTGCAGGATGTAAATTAAAAATGAAACTCTCAGTTGGTGGAAGGAGAGACTAAGCGTATGTATTTACCTAGTCATGGATAGGACCATTCTATTCCATCCTGACCAGCATAAATGTTGCCAGAGGTGTGGTGCCCTCACATTTACATTGTAAATGTGAGGCCATTATATATGTATAGTTTCATAGTTTAGTACTAGGCTATCTGCCCTGAGGCATTTGTAAGCCTAGCCCTAGAGATGTGCTAAGGTGTATAGAATAAATTTAGAGTACTGTGCCTTTGTCTAGTAGTGACACATTGAAGACCCCCTTACTTATTAAAATTAGTTTACTGTGCCTCTGTTAAGTAGCGATACAGGGGTGACCCCCGGGGTAAACCTACGATCTCCCATCCACTCGTCAAGATTTCTCTTGAAGAGAGACAGTGAGGGGCTCTGCCTAACATGGACTGGGATTTTGTTCCAGAGTATGGGAAGCCTCTGAGTTATGAATCTGTCTCTCCAGCATGTTCTATTCATGTTTGTACTGAGGTTTAAATCTTTGGCTCGTGGTTCTTATGGATTTTGATTTTTTGAGGTGGAGCATGTCCATCAATTCCTGGTTGGACATGGCCTTGTATGTCAGGCACAGATCACCTCTGAGCAGACGGTATGCTACTGAATAGACCTGGAGTTTCTTTAGCCTGGCAGCATATGACATATGTTGGAAACCCTTGATCCTCTTGGTGAGGTACTTCTGGGGTCTCTCCAGCTGTTGTAAGTGCCGGGTGAAGTACATACCAAATGGGGCATTGTACTCAATCATGGGCCTGATAAGGGAGGAGTACAGGGGCACGATGACCTCCTTTGATCTGGATGTGAACCCCTTCATGATAAGGTGGGCAAGGTAGAAAGTCTTTCTAACCACTTTGGCAATGTGTGTGTCAAATGAGAGGTCACTATCAACTTGGGTCCCCAGGTCTCTGATTACTTTTTCGGTACTTAGTGGGTTACTGTCTATGTGATAATTTGTGGGTATTTTGTTTTTCCCAAAGGGGATGACTATACATTTCTTGGCATTCAGTTTAAGGCCGTGATTCCGGCACCAGTTGTCTGTTTCAGTGAGGCCTTTCTGTAGGATGTATGTGTCAGCTGGTGTATCGACTATGGCGCCTAGTTTACAGTCATCTGCGAACTTTGTCAGCCACAACCCTCCCATGTTTGCTTTCACATCTGAGAAGTAAATGCCGAGCAAGAGGGGTCCCAGGACAGAGCCCTGTGGGACACCACTTGTGACTGGCTTTGAGCCTGACATGGCTCCTGCAATCTTGACTTTATGGGTTCTGTTCTTTAGCCAGTTTGCAACCCATCTTGTGACATATGGATTTACTTTTAAGCTGTTTAGCTTTTCTATGATCCCCGAGTGGGGTATTGTGTCGAAGGCTTTAGCCAAGTCCAGGTAGGCTGTATGGACTTGCCTTGCCCTCATCAATGGCTCTAGTGACTGTTTTGAAAAAGTCAACCAGGTTCAAAAGGCAGGATCTGCCTTTTACAAAGCCGAACTGGGTGGGATCAAGTGTCTGTAGGTCCCCAATGTCATTGTTTATGAGTTCCATAATAATTCTTTCCATTGCTTTGCAAACCAGGCTGGTCAAGCTTATGGGGCGGTAGTTCCCAGGGTCTGTAGTGGAGCCTCCCTTGTGGAGTGGTACCACTGTTGCTGTACGCCAGTGTTCAGGTACATATCCTGTAGTAAGGCTAAGGTTAAATAACATTTTTATATGCGGGTTTAGCTCCTCTTGGAGTTCACGTATCACACAGCCGGGGATACCATCAGGTCCCATAGATGCTGTGTTTTTTGCTTTGTTGAGGGCGGTTCACACCTGGACATCAGAGATGACAGGGAGGTTACATTCAGCTGGGATGAGTATTTCTTCTTTTGGAGGTGATAGAGGGGAGAAATTTGCACTGAACCTGTCTGCCAGAATGTTGGCAATATCTGTGGGTTCGGTAAATTTTTTGTCGTTGTGTACTAACTCTGAGCATATCTGAGTGTTTCCGCCCAGGTTTCTAACATAACTGAAGAATGCCTTGTGGTTATCTTTAGTGTCCTTGGCGATTTTTCTCTCAAAGTTGGCCTTGGATATTTTTATGAGAGAACGTAGCTTTCTACTAGTGATCAGAGATGCCTTCCCTTTGTGGGATTTTGTTCTGTCTTGCAGTAGCTTCCTTCTTTTGTTATACAATTTGTTTATGGCTGGGGTCCATCAGACAGGACGCTTTCCTTTGGTGGAGAGGGTCTTGGTTTTATTTGGGATTGCACAATCCATGCATTCTTGGAGATGTCCGTAGAAAGCATTTGTGTAGGATTCAGCATACAAATTCCCTGGGCGGGCATTAATTTAACATTAACACACAACCTGTCAGGCATTGTTGCTTGGATGTTCAAGTGTTAAAAGAGTACAATGATAGGGAGTGACTTTTAAAAGTATACCAATGAAATCTCCAAGCAGCTGAAAGAGCTGGGAGGAGGGAAAAATGCCAACACAAGAGGAAGAGATGAAGCTATTGTTAAGGATATAGCTGAAAAAAAAAAAAAACACCTGACAGAGAAAACATTATGATACAACATGGTTTTAAACTGCACAAATGGGTGGTAAAACCCAGAGTTGTGATATATGATGATGACCAAGAACTCAAAACAAATTTGAGCATTTAGGCCCCGATAAAGAGGTGATGCCAATTAAGGAGACGATACAACGTGAATGGCTGTGCAGAGAACAGGTGAATGAGGTGGATTTCTTGGCATTCATGCGTTGAACAAATAATAAGCAGGTTTTGATTGGTGACCGAATCATAATCCTTTATGTGATTGTAACATATATGTTATGGATTATTCATGGTACATTTTAATTTACCCATGTGAAAAATGATTTGAAGGGATTTTTGGATGAAAGTCAATGAAAATAACAGACATGCTAAAGAGACGAAATACCGTGTTACAGAAAAAGCAAACGGATTAGACATTGGCTGATGAACTAACGAAGTACTGCTATTTACTTTTACAATTAATTATTGGAAGACAAAATGATTATGATAATGTTAGGATAAAAATAAGCAGTCTTGATCTGCATTTTACTTTTTTTCCCTTCTCTTCTCTTCCTTGATATGTGTACAAGAACAAAGTGGACATCCACAACTGTGGGCAGTACAGATTTATCAAACTCCTTTCACATCGCATGAAAGTTCTGCACAAGTTGACTGACAAATGGTTACGCAGAACAGCAGGGAGATGAGCAGTTCAGATTCAAATCAGGATGCAGCACAACTGACCCAATGTTTGCAGTGAGACAGATAGTTGAGAAGAAACTAGAGATGAGGAAAGAGTCCAATTGGGCATTCTTAGACTTGGAAAAAGCATATAATAAGTCCCAAGAAAACTGATTTGTGCAGTTCTGTGGTGATTTGAAGTCCCAGAAACACTGGTAGAATTAGTGTAGGCTATGTAATAGGGACCCAGTGACTCAAATATGAGCAGTGTTCAGTCTCACAGAGGGGTTCCCAGAGGGAGTGGGTATACATTAAGGCTCAGTTCTGAGACCACTGCTGTTCACACTGTAGATGGATGACATTAGCAAACAGGTTAGAGGGGGACAGATTAACAAAGTTGCTGTATACAGATGATGTGGCATTACAAGCAGACCCTGAGCAAGAACTTCAGCAAAGGACAGGGGAATAAAAAGTAAAACTGAATGCACACGGGATGAAACGGAGTACAGATCAGACAATTGTAATGGCAGCAAATGAGGGAAATCAGAATACTCCGGGAACTGAGATAACATTTTAAGTAACAGAAAAGGTTAACGGCTTCAAATATCTGTGAGGAGTACAGGAACTCTTAACCAGGAGGCCAAATCTAGAATCAGATTATGGTGGTTTGGATGGGTCTATATTAGATCACCGAATGCTTAAAAAGCGAACGGTGATTAATCAACTCTATGTAAGTAAAAGCTTACAATGTCAAATTGTCAGAACAGCGATTAAAGGGAAAAAAAAATCGCTGTTCCAACAAAAAAAAAAACAAAACACTTTAAACATTACATTAAGTGGGGGGCTTTGCCCCCCATACCCCCCTACTTAAATATACCAACTCCAAGACCGCACTACAGTGCTGAAAATGGCAAAGTAATGAAGCGGCCAAGCAAATTCTTTCCCAGGGAAAGAATTCACTTAAAAGCCGCTTCAATATTTTGCCGTTTCAGTCTTTTAAGTTCGACCAAGACGCATTCGAAAGAATGCGTCTTCGGTCTTCTAATAGGAACTCGGTTTGGAGATGTGCAGAAAGGCAGGAGACAATCTGGTGAAAAAGATTTGAGACAGGCAGGAAGAAGGCATAAGGAAATGAGGGTCTCCAGCAAAGAGAGAAGACGTGGCAGTCAGGCATGACTGCCAAAGAAGGTAGGGGAGTGCCTTGAATTGAGACAGGTAGTGAAAGTTGACATAACACCCCCCCCACCTCATGTAGAAAATGAGAAAAAGGGTGTTGATGGTGACGATGATGATGATTTCTTGCTATGAAATGTTTGTAGAATAGTATATGTAATTTCATATTAAAATTAGAGTATGAATGCAAGCACATTATGTTAGTTTTGGAAATGTAGTTATGCTTTTGCATTCAGCTGTTGAATTTAATTTTTTATGGTTTGTGAAATAAGTTTGACATTTATAATTTGTGCAATTACATGCTTGGAAGTTTAGTACCTGTTATATTGGCCACAGATTTGCAAATTTTGAAAAATGTTTGGAAAAACTTTTTACACTGCTCTTTATTGAGTGGGAAAGCTCTGGGTGATGTTAAGCCACAATCAACATGGAGGACATACAGTCTGTGAGGCATCCTATGGAGGCAGACTCACTGTGGACAAAGGGGAGGCTAACAAGTAGAAAGGGCCTGCAGACACAGAGTTAAAAAATGTATAGGTTAAACTAATGGAGGAGTTGGAGTCTGGTATACTTATGTTATGGAATATGACACGGCTTAGTACTGAACCCACAACAGATACATCAAAAGAATGACCAAGTTAAGAGCAAGACGTCACGAAGAGGTTCTGCATGGTGAGTTGTAAATCTTTGGAACCAGACTGTATGCTGCATTGTGGTAAAAACATAACAGCAGTTCTGTGACTTGGGGAAGTCAAAATATAAATGCTGACGATGTACTTGTTTTGGGTAAGTAGCAACAGATTTTTTTACCAAAAACTGGTTGGAAGTTAATGGTTGTTGGAATCCAAAAGTCTGGTGAAGTGAAAAGCCATATACCATGACAAAAGACTTTGTTATCCTTATAAAACAAGGTATACCTTTTAAGAACAATGTTATTTACAAAAGGCAATACTGGTACATTACAGTAACTTATTAACTTAAATATAACAACTTCTACAGCTGATGTGTTCCTAACATACATTTTGAGAACTTGAAGTCATCTTTTACTATTTTACTGTATATACAGTCAGCGTCTCAATTTCTCCTTAAAATACAGCTATTTAAATATTTTGCTCTATCTCTTACCATTTTGTATCACTTTCACGTACTTTGTATTTGACATGCTATGGAACTTTTTCCACAGACTTGCACTAAAAATGGACTTTTCCCAGTCAGACTTTCCTAGTTAAAGAATTACAAATAAATAAATTAGGCATAATGCAGTCAAGATTTATTTTAAAGTGAACTTAAAAGACATTCTTGATCAAACTATCTACTTATTTAATTATGCTTATGTATTCAAGTTTTACTAAAGTCTGACTCTACATAACTTATTTTAAGTGGAGGCCTGTGGATTACAAAATGTATTCTATGTTTCATAATTGCTGTTGAATCGCTGCTTTATTTGTGCGGTCTGTTACTGTCGTGATTGAGAGCTACTGTTTCAAAGCAATCTATTGATTAACTATATTTCATTGCTATCTACTGCAATTCATTATGGTTTAACTACATTTTACTGCATTTTGTTGCTGTTTAACTGTATTTTTTCATATTGTGAGTTCTATTCTTTTGACTATAAGTGATTAATCTGTGGTTCATTGTGAGTTTTTTCTTACTGAGTTAACCTTAAAATTGAGTAGCATAGTCTAGATACAGGTCTGCAGCATCCAGAGCTTTAGCTGCATGGTTAACCCTTTTTGTGCTGCCTCATATACACGGACAACCGTCTACTATTACCACGTAGGTACACAACTTGCGAGAGATGCAATTACATAAAGCACCTAGTGTCATTGCTGTCTCCCCCACAGGCCAGTATATCTGGCACTGAGAAGGTTGGGACATGAACACCACACCTCAAACACCACTTGCACCTATACAACACCCCCCACATATACATAGGTCCTCAACAAAAGCATACCCAAACAAAAGAGACCTCAGAGGCATAAACACGCGCAAACTCCACTGCCCATCACACCACACATATTCCACACACTTGTGTCTCACATAAACCCAACATATTAGTCATAGGGCACTCCATTATCAGACACACAGATATGCTCCTCACCAGGCTGGATAAGGAGAAGGTCAAGGTTAGCTGTTTGTCGGGTGCCAGAATCTTCCATACCACCAATGCACTCAAGTCTCTCAACAGGTACTGTTATGACTCTGTCATAGTCCATGTTGGGTGAATGACTTAAGATTGACCTCCCTGGACTATATGAAGAGAGACGTGATTGAACTTGCTGAGTATGTATCCAAGGCAGGTATGTCCCTAGCCTTAAGCAGCAGTCTACCATCACTCAGAATGATGCCACAATACAAACAGAAAATGATTGACTTTAACAATTGGCTTAGTTTCTGGTGTCATTCCAAGGGGATCCAGTACCTGACAGCCTGGGATGACATAATTGACAAGCCATGATGCTTTGCCAGAGATGGCCTGCATCTGTCTCCCTTGGGCTTCGTTCTTGCCTCCCTTGTACTGCCTTTTTTAGGCAATGCCATGAGGTCAAATCTACCAACATGAAAATTTCATCAAAACGTAAATTAAAGGTGATGCTGCTAAACTCTAGGAGTCTAAACATGAAACTGCACTTATTGCAAGCATTCTTAGTCCTGGATGAAGCTGACATTTGAGCAGTAACAGAAACCTGGTTCAAAGCTGTGGAGAGCACCCCAGCCTTACCAGGTCACTCATCCTATCATTCATTCAGACCCCAAGCCGTGGGCAGCAAAACAAAAGGAGGTGGAGTTGCAATATATATAAAAGACATACACACCTCTAAGCTGGTCAAACAGTATGATGCACAGGAAATACACCAGGTGCAGTTAACAATTTACAAGACCCCTATTCAAATCATAGCTAGCTACAGGTCTCCAACTCTGACTCAAGATGCCCACTCCACCTACCTGGATCTCTTTGAATCTATCAAGATTCAACCCTTTTCCCTGATCCTGGGCAACTTTAACTATCCAGCCATAGATTGGAAGAAATACTCAAGCCAAAACACAAATTCCCAGAGATTCCTTGATTTTGTCAATGCAAATGCCTTGGACCAGTTGGTTGATACCCCCACAAGAGGTGAAAACATCTTGGACTTAGTATTAACCAACATGAGTAACCACTGCAGGATCCCTACAGTGTCATCACCCCTGGTAAGATCAAACCACAAAGCAGTCACTTTCAAAATCACCATCTCCTCCAACACCCCCCCCCCCCCCAGCTAGGGTCAAACAAAAAAACTTCTCCAAAGCTGAGTACAACCTCCTGAGGGAAGGTATAAACAGCTTCACAGCCCCCTCCACAGGAACTGGCACATAGGTCCAAACCTATTCCAAAGTACTGTATGAGCATTTATATAGCTGCATGGAATCAGGAATACCAGACAGGATGAAATCATTCTCCTCAAGGAAGAGTAAACCTGTCTGGTTGACATCTGCAATAAATAAACTCTATAATAAAAGGAAAAAATTGCTGTCCAGGACCAAGAAGGAGCAGGTGTCTAATTGGAAGCAATCTCTTCTTAGCATGAACAAGCAAATAAGATCACTAGTGAAATCCTCCAAAGCAAACTTCGAGTCCAAACTGGCCACATCTACTAAAGACAATCATAAGGCTTTCTTCACACGTCCACAATCTCAAGGGAAGTACCCAGATCTGCTCAGAACTGGTGGTCAAGGACACCACATACACAAACCCTGTAGATATAGCCAAGCTGCTGGTAGATAGGTTCAGTGAAAACTTCACTTCTCTGTCCCCCCATCAGTAAAACAGGACATCCCCAGTACCTGCCCCCACCCTTATCTCTAAGGAGTAAGTCATCACTGCCCTCTCAAATGCAAAATATGCAGCCTCCATGGGACCCAAAAACATCCCAGGCTGCATCTTACATGAACTCAGGCAGGAAGGGACTCAAACAGATGCCATATGCTGCTCGGTTAAAAAAACTCCAGCTCTACTCAGTTGCATACCGCCTACTTCGAGGCGATCTGTGCCTGACATATAAAGCTATGTCCAATCCAGAATTAATGGACATGCTCCACATCAGTAAATCTAAATCCCTTAGAGCCACATGCTCGAGGGACTTGAACCTCAGCACTGAAATAAATAGAACTTGCTGGAGGGACAGATTCATAACCCAGAGGCTCCCTTCGCTCTGGAATAGAATTCCAATCCATGTTAGGCAGAGCACCTCACTGAATCTCTTCAAGAAGAATCTTGATGAGTGGATGGGGGATCGTAGGTTTGTCCCGGGGATTACTTCTGTGTAACTATTAGACAGAGGCACAGCAAACTAAACCTTAAAAAGGGCACAGTATACTCAAATCAAGGGGTGGCGTAAGCCAAACAAAATCGGGCTAGGCTTATAATTGCCCCAGGGCAGATAGCCTAGTATGAACCTATGAACTTGCAGCACCATTAGACACTCTATTCAACCAAAGTCTGAGTACTGGCTTTGTCCCACTAGAGTGGAGGACAGCTACTGTCATGCCTTTGCACAAAGGTGGAGCATCCACCGATCCAGGAAATTATAGACCCTAACTAGCTACACCACACAACAGAAAGACCAAAATTCGAATAAAACCACCGACTAGTATTGCAACACTGAATGTTTAATAAAACAGACACTCTGACGTCTCGGCTATGCAAGCCTTCAAGGAGTATAACAATTACAAATCACACCTGCCTAAATACATCCTTCAATTACACAATTATATCTAACAACATAATGAAAATAATTAAATTAACAAGACTAAATAAAACATCTCCAATTCACTTCATTGTTTAAGTCATTAGGAGATAACGTGTTAAATTTTAAAATATAAGTTGACTCCTTTACCAACAATTTCCTTTTTAAATCATTCTCTTCTCTGTATATTTTAATTTGTTCTAAAATAGTGCCCTGAAGGCCCTTAATATTGCCATCATGTTTTTTATTAATATGTGTAGCTATAACACTTTCCTTTTTATTTCTAGCTATATCTCTGACATGTTCTGTAATCCTGTTTTAAAAGGTCTTTTGGTTTCACCTATGTAGAATTTTTTACACTGACAACTGAGAGCATAAATAATGCCCTCAGTATTACAACAAAATATGTCTTTAATCTCAAAAACATGGCCATTCATTTGTGTAAAATTCTGAATAATAAAATTACATGCTTTGTATTTCCCACAAGCAATAGTACCCAATTCAACAAGGGAACATTTATTTTTGACTTTACCAGTAGATCTCTCAGGTTCCTACCTCTCCTATAAAACATAATAGGAACCCCTAATTTTTCCACAAATATATCATTTAGACCCAGAATATATTCCCAATAACAATCCAACAATTTTTTAAGTATAGTGCTAAAACTACTAAATGTTGTAGCAAAATATATATAATTTTTTGCCAAGTATTTTTGTTTAAATGTGATATTCCTACTGACTGTTTTTCTGTTGTGTTGAAAATATATTCTTTTAAATTTTTTTTCCAACACCCTTCCAACAATTCCTGATAAAAACCTCTCCTTTTAAACATATTTATGGTATGACTCATTTCTCTCTTGTAATCACTTTCATTATTACACAATCTATATATATGTATGTACTGTGTACAGATTCTCTTATTATTACTACCATCAAAGAACACATCTAGAAAAGGGACACTTTTGCCCACCTTCAATCCATCAAATTCAAGTCCAAATCTGTTGTTTCCCAACATATTGATAAACCCTTCTATTTCATTCTCTCCACCCTCACACACACACAAAAAATCAAGTCATCTATGAATCTGTAATATGAAATGACGTGTTTATGAAACAATTCACTTCTGTAAACATATTCACTTTCAAACAGACCCATACTTAGGTTGGCGTACGAGGGAGCAAAGGATGCCACCATTGCTGTTCCTTTTTTTTTGTCTAAATAAGCCCCCCCCCCCCAAAGACAAAATAATTATTTTTGAGACACAAATCCAATAATTCTATGACAAATTATGTTGCTGGACTTTCTCCTAAAAAGAATCTAACAGCTTCTAACCCAAACTGTTGACTGATATTTGTGTACAGACCTTTACACCTAATGTTATCCAGTACATATTTTGTCCCCATTGCACTGTTTTTATTTTATCCAAAAAGTCAAATACATCTTGGATATAAGCAGGTAGAAGTTGAACTTTGGGCAACAGATAAAAATGCAAAAATTGACCTATCTTATACAAAAAAGATTCCCTCCCTGACACAATGGGGCACCCAGGGGGGTTATTTACTGACTTGTGGATCAACTAGTCTGATCTGCAAGGCCATGGAGTGGATTATCATGGCCCTCATTAACAAGGTTATTAGCAACCTCCAAACACTCGACCTCACACAGTTTGGCTTTGTCAAGGGGAGGTCATGCCTGTTAAATGTGGTCAACGTCTTTGAGACAGTCACCAAGGCCATAGACGAGAGGAAGATGGTACACTACCTACCTTAACCTGGCCAAGGCCTTTGATACTATTCCCCACTCAGGTATAATAGATAGCTCTCTCAACTAGGCATCAATCTATATGTTGTCAGATGGGTAGCAAACTGGCTCACTGATAGAACCCACCTAGTCAAAATAGGGGAAGCCAGCTCATGTAGTAGACCCGTAAAAAGCGGTGTACCCCAGGGATCAATCTTGGGGCCTCTGCTGCTTGGGATATACTTCTCAGATGTGCAGGCAAAATTTAGTGGGCTATGGCTGACCAAGTTTGCAGATGAGTGCAAGCTGGGTGCTGTCATCAATTCTTCTAGTGATGTGGACATCATCCAAGATGGGCTCACCCAAACAAATGACTGGTGTCAGAAACATCGCCTCAGACTGAATGCCAAAAAATGCATCATCATACCTTTTGGGGAGAATGACATCCCTACAAATTATAACATATAAGGCACTAAGCATGCAATCAGTCATGAGGGACTTGGGCACCCAGGTTGATACCAAACTGATTTTTGACCACCATATTGCCTCGTTGTATGGAAAGCTTTCTACATTGCCCACCTCATTACTAAGGGTATTTCATCCAGGGACAAAGTGGTCATAACATCCTTGTATTCTTCCCTTATAAGACCCATTATTGAGTACAATGCCCCTTTCAGCATGTACCTCACAAAGCACATGCAGCAGCTGGAGAGACCACAGAGGTAGATTCATTGCTATTTCAGGAGAATGTATGGAAGACAACTTCATTACAAGGAAATTAAAAAATCTTTATAAACACCTGCATTATTGGTTGGAATAATTTGTATTTGTATTGAACAAATCTGAAACTAACACGATCACCTCTTCCTGTAGATGCCAAAGAGTTGAAAAACAGTATCCGCAAAAAACATTGACTAAAAAAGAATTACTTCCTCAAGGTCATTTATTTTGTTAAATATGCATATGTGTGTGTGTTGGGGGGGGGGTGGAGATCATGGATCAGCACCTGATTTGATTCACACATTAAATCAATCATCCCAAAACTACTGAAAAACTTGTTTCTGCTCTTGGAAGCAAGCAAGGGTCCACTATAAGTGATTGCATGCTTGTAACTCACTGTACACTTGCTCATTGTAACTTGGTCTAAGGGTCCACTATAAGTGATTGCATGCTTGTAACTCACTGTACACTTGCTCATTGTAACTTGGTCTGAGGGTCCACTATAAGTGATTGCATGCTTGTAAATCACTGTACACTTGCTCATTGTAACTTGGTCTAAGGGTCCACTAAAGGTCCACTATAAGTGATTGCATGCTTGTAACTCACTGTACACTTGCTCATTGTAACTTGGTCTAAGGGGCCACTAAAGGTCCACTATAAGTGATTGCATGCTTGTAACTCACTGTACACTTGCTCATTGTAACTTGGTCTAAGGGGCCACTAAAGGTCCACTATAAGTGATTGCATGCTTGTAACTCACTGTACACTTGCTCATTGTAACTTGGTCTAAGGGTCCACTATAAGTGATTGCATGCTTGCAACTCACTGTACAATTGCTCATTGTAACTTGGTCTAAGGGTCCACTAAAGGTCCACTATAAGTGATTGCATGCTTGTAATTCACTGTACACTTGCTCATTGTAACTTGGTCTAAGGGTCCACTGTAAGTGATTGCATGCTTGTAACTCACCGTACACTTGCTCATTGTAACTTGGTCTAAGGGTCCACTATAAGTGATTGCATGCTTGTAACTCACTCTACACTTGCTCATTGTAACTTGGTCTAAGTGTCCACTATAAGTGATTGCATGCTTGAAAATCACTGTACACTTGCTCATTGTAACTTGGTCTAAGGGTCCACTAAAGGTCCACTATAAGTGATTGCATGCTTGTAACTCACTGTACACTTGCTCATTGTAACTTGGTCTAAGGGTCCACTATAAGTGATTGCATGCTTGTAACTCACTGTACACTTGCTCCTTGTAACTTGGTCTAAGGGTCCACTATAAGTGATTGCATGCTTGTAACTCACTGTACACTTGCTCATTGTAACTTGGTCTAAGGGTCCACTATAAGTGATTGCATGCTTGCAACTCACTGTACAATTGCTCATTGTAACTTGGTCTAAGGGTCCACTAAAGGTCCACTATAAGTGATTGCATGCTTGTAACTCACTGTACACTTGCTCATTGTAACTTGGTCTAAGGGTCCACTGTAAGTGATTGCATGCTTGTAACTCACCGTACACTTGGTCATTGTAACTTGGTCTAAGGGTCCACTATAAGTGATTGCATGCTTGTAACTCACTATACACTTGCTCATTGTAACTTGGTCTAAGGGTCCACTATAAGTGATTGCATGCTTGCAACTCACTGTACAATTGCTCATTGTAACTTGGTCTAAGGGTCCACTAAAGGTCCACTATAAGTGATTGCATGCTTCTAACTCACTGTACACTTGCTCATTGTAACTTGGTTTAAGGGTCCACTATAAGTGATTGCATGCTTGTAACTCACTGTACACTTGCTCATTGTAACTTGGTCTAAGGGTCCACTATAAGTGATTGCATGCTTGTAACTCACTGTACACTTGCTCCTTGTAACTTGGTCTAAGGGTCCACTATAAGTGATTGCATGCTTGTAACTCACTGTACACTTGCTCATTGTAACTTGGTCTAAAGGTCCACTATAAGTGATTGCATGCTTGTAACTCACTGTACACTTGCACATTGTAACTTGGTCTAAGGGTCCGCTATAAGTGATTGCATGCTTGTAACTCACTGTACACTTGCTCATTGTAACTTGGTCTAAGGGTGCACTATAAGTGATTGCATGCTTGTAACTCACTGTACACTTGGTCTAAGGGTGCACTATAAGTGATTGCATGCTTGTAACTCACTGTACACTTGCTCATTGTAACTTGGTCTAAGGGTGCACTATAAGTGATTGCATGCTTGTAACTCACTGTACACTTGCTCATTGTAACTAGGTCTAAGGGTCCACTATAAGTGATTGCATGCTTGTAACTCACTGTACACTTGCTCATCTTAACTTGGTCTAAGGGTGCACTATAAGTGATTGCATGCTTGTAACTCACTGTACACTTGCTCCTTGTAACTTGGTCTAAGGGTCCACTATAAGTGATTGCATGCTTGTAACTCACTGCACACTTGCTCATTGTAACTTGGTCTAAAGGTCCACTATAAGTGATTGCATGCTTCTAACTCACTGTACACTTGCTCATTGTAACTTGGTTTAAGGGTCCACTATAAGTGATTGCATGCTTGTAACTCACTGTACACTTGCTCATTGTAACTTGGTCTAAGGGTCCACTATAAGTGATTGCATGCTTGTAACTCACTGTACACTTGCTCCTTGTAACTTGGTCTAAGGGTCCACTATAAGTGATTGCATGCTTGTAACTCACTGTACACTTGCTCATTGTAACTTGGTCTAAAGGTCCACTATAAGTGATTGCATGCTTGTAACTCACTGTACACTTGCACATTGTAACTTGGTTTAAGGGTCCGCTATAAGTGATTGCATGCTTGTAACTCACTGTACACTTGCTCATTGTAACTTGGTCTAAGGGTGCACTATAAGTGATTGCATGCTTGTAACTCACTGTACACTTGGTCTAAGGGTGCACTATAAGTGATTGCATGCTTGTAACTCACTGTACACTTGCTCATTGTAACTTGGTCTAAGGGTGCACTATAAGTGATTGCATGCTTGTAACTCACTGTACACTTGCTCATTGTAACTTGGTCTAAGGGTCCACTATAAGTGATTGCATGCTTGCAACTCACTGTACACTTGCTCATTGTAACTTGGTCTAAGGGTGCACTATAAGTGATTGCATGCTTGCAACTCACTGTACACTTGCTCATTGTAACTTGGTCTAAGGGTGCACTATAAGTGATCGCATGCTTGTAACTCACTGTACACTTGCTCATTGTAACTTGGTCTAAGTGTCCACTATAAGTGATTGCATGCTTGTAACTCACTGTACACTTGCTCATTGTAACTTGGCCTAAGGGTCCACTATAAGTGATTGCATGCTTGTAACTCACTGTACACTTGCTCATTGTAACTTCGTCTAAGGGTCCACTATAAGTGATTGCATGCTTGTAACTCACTCTACACTTGCTCATTGTAACTTGGTCTAAGGGTGCACTATAAGTGATTGCATGCTTGTAACTCACTGTACACTTGCTCATTGTAACTTGGTCTAAGGGTGCACTATAGGTGATTGCATGCTTGTAACTCACTGTACCCTTGCTCATTGTAACTTGGTCTAAGTGTCCACTATAAGTGATTGCATGCTTGTAACTCACTGTACACTTGCTCATTGTAACTTGGTCTAAGTGTCCACTATAAGTGATTGCATGCTTGTAACTCACTGTAAACTTGCTCATTGCAACTTGGTCTAAGAGTCCACTATAAGTGATTGCATGCTTGTAACTCACTGTACACTTGCTCATTGTAACTTGGTCTAAGGGTCCACTATAAGTGATTGCATGCTTGTAACTCACTGTACACTTGCTCATTGTAACTTGGTCTAAGGGTCCACTATAAGTGATTGCATGCTTGTAACTCACTGTACACTTGCTCCTTGTAACTTGGTCTAAGTGTTCACTATAAGTGATTGCATGCTTGTAACTCACTGTACACTTGGTCATTGTAACTTGGTCTAAGGGTCCACTATAAGTGATTGCATGCTTGTAACTCACTGTACACTTGCTCATTGTAACTTGGTCTAAAGGTCCACTATAAGTGATTGCATGCTTGTAACTCACTGTACACTTGCACATTGTAACTTGGTCTAAGGGTCCGCTATAAGTGATTGCATGCTTGTAACTCACTGTACACTTGCTCATTGTAACTTGGTCTAAGGGTGCACTATAAGTGATTGCATGCTTGTAACTCACTGTACACTTGGTCTAAGGGTGCACTATAAGTGATTGCATGCTTGTAACTCACTGTACACTTGCTCATTGTAACTTGGTCTAAGGGTCCACTATAAGTGATTGCATGCTTGTAACTCACTGTACACTTGCTCATTGTAACTTGGTCTAAGGGTGCACTATAAGTGATTGCATGCTTGTAACCCACTGTACACTTGGTCTAAGGGTGCACTATAAGTGATTGCATGCTTGTAACTCACTGTACACTTGCTCATTGTAACTTGGTCTAAGGGTCCACTATAAGTGATTGCATGCTTGTAACTCACTGTACACTTGCTCATTGTAACTTGGTCTAAGTGTCCACTATAAGTGATTGCATGCTTGTAACTCACTGTACACTTGCTCATTGTAACTTGGCCTAAGGGTCCACTATAAGTGATTGCATGCTTGTAACTCACTGTACACTTGCTCATTGTAACTTGGTCTAAGGGTCCACTATAAGTGATTGCATGCTTGTAACTCACTGTACACTTGCTCATTGTAACTTGGCCTAAGGGTCCACTATAAGTGATTGCATGCTTGTAACTCACTGTACACTTGCTCATTGTAACTTGGTCTAAGGGTCCACTATAAGTGATTGCATGCTTGTAACTCACTGTACACTTGCTCATTGTAACTTGGTCTAAAGGTCCACTATAAGTGATTGCATGCTTGTAACTCACTGTATACTTGCACATTGTAACTTGGTCTAAGGGTCCGCTATAAGTGATTGCATGCTTGTAACTCACTGTACACTTGCACATTGTAACTTGGTCTAAGGGTGCACTATAAGTGATTGCATGCTTGTAACTCACTGTACACTTGGTCTAAGGGTGCACTATAAGTGATTGCATGCTTGTAACTCACTGTACACTTGCTCATTGTAACTTGGTCTAAGGGTCCACTATAAGTGATTGCATGCTTGTAACTCACTGTACACTTGCACATTGTAACTTGGTCTAAGGGTCCGCTATAAGTGATTGCATGCTTGTAACTCACTGTACACTTGCTCATTGTAACTTGGTCTAAGGGTCCGCTATAAGTGATTGCATGCTTGTAACTCACTGTACACTTGCTCATTGTAACTTGGTCTAAGTGTCCACTATAAGTGATTGCATGCTTGTAACTCACTGTACACTTGCACATTGTAACTTGGTCTAAGGATCCACTATAAGTGATTGCATGCTTGTAACTCACTGTAAACTTGCTCATTGTAACTTGGTCTAAGGGTCCACTATAAGTGATTGCATGCTTGTAACTCACTGTACACTTGCACATTGTAACTTGGTCTAAGGGTCCACTATAAGTGATTGCATGCTTGAAACTCACTGTACACTTGCTCATTGTAACTAGGTCTAAGGGTCCACTATAAGTGATTGCATGCTTGTAACTCACTGTACACTTGCTCATTGTAACTTGGTCTAAGGGTCCACTATAAGTGATTGCATGCTTGTAACTCACTGTAAACTTGCTCATTGTAACTTGGTCTAAGGGTCCACTATAAGTGATTGCATGCTTGAAACTCACTGTACACTTGCTCATTGTAACTAGGTCTAAGGGTCCACTATAAGTGATTGCATGCTTGCAACTCACTGTACACTTGCACATTGTAACTTGGTCTAAGGGTCCGCTATAAGTGATTGCATGCTTGTAACTCACTGTACACTTGCTCATTGTAACTTGGCCTAAGGGTCCACTATAAGTGATTGCATGCTTGTAACTCACTGTACACTTGGTCTAAGGGTGCACTATAAGTGATTGCATGCTTGTAACTCACTGTACACTTGCTCATTGTAACTTGGCCTAAGGGTCCGCTATAAGTGATTGCGTGCTTGTAACTCACTGTACACTTGCTCATTGTAACTTGGTCTAAGGTTGCACTATAGGTGATTGCATGCTTGTAACTCACTGTACCCTTGCTCATTGTAACTTGGTCTAAGTGTCCACTATAAGTGATTGCATGCTTGTAACTCACTGTACACTTGCTCATTGTAACTTGGTCTAAGGGTCCACTATAAGTGATTGCATGCTTGTAACTCATTGTAACTTTCTCATTGTAACTTGGTCTAAGTAGCAAGTGTCCTTGTGCTTGCTAGTCTGATCCCATTTAACTTTCTAGCTCTCCCACTCTCCCACCAAACTAACTTACTGAACTGCAAAACTCTACGAGTGCCCTGACTGTAACCCTAAAACTACCATCTGGTCCCTACCCCTAGCACGAGTCCTTGCTCCATAACTCTAACAACAAAATTCACTGTCAGCTCCCTAATCCTGAATTCCCCGATTACTCCCTAAACCTAAAGTCCCAGATCAATCCCTAAATTTAAAATTCTATTTCCCTCTTGCTAACCCTGCGGTCCTCAATTGCTCCTAACCCTGAAGTTCCTGATTACTCCCCTGAAGCTTCTTCCCCCTCCTTAAACCTAAATCACCCACCTGTTCACTGCCTGGAACCCTAAACTACACTCCTACCCCACTTCTGCCTTGTTCAGACTAGGCTACATATGTAGGTGGGGTGTGGCAGCTTCACCTTTTACACATGGCTGCCCCATCAGCCTGTGCTGTCTACATGAAGATCAGGTCCCTGGCTACAAGACAGTGGTATTTCAGTGCTTGAGACTCAGGCACTTACTGCAAACCCTACTAACAATAATAATTGATCAGACTAAAATTATACTATTTAATCTCTCATTCTATTAAAAGCCTGCTTATCTCACACAGTCCTACAATGGAACAAGCTGCACTTGCTTCAGGAGATAAATTTAAAACACATAACTGTGTTAAGTCACTCTGACTGGAGCTTAAAAGAACTCTTTGGCATAATGCACATAAGACTAACATATGTACTTTTACTCTAGTTGAATGAATATATGTTCAGTATTGAAACACTTTATACAACAGTATGCTTCCTCACCAATGGAAACTATATTTTGCTGACCCATTACTCTCGAGAATTCCTCCCTCTCAAAATCTCTCCCCACACGTTATATTTTTGATATCAGTGTTAAAATACAGAACACACTTTGAGTGGATGTTTATCAAATTAGAGATAAACATCCTTTTAGGAAGGCCGTATTTGATTCACATTAACCGAGTACTGTTTCACTGCTACCTCAGGTATTAGCTAAAAGACTTTCCTTCTTACGTTTCTTACCAGAGTCCTTTACAGTACTCCCGCTTCCACTTACCACCTTTGGTTCTTTTATTTTTTTATTTATTTTATTTTACGTTTGTTGACTGGGATAGTCCGACTGGAGTCATGTCCATTTTCAGCGGAGGCCCGGGGAGAAAAGCTCCAAGACACTCAGTAACATTTAATAATAATGAAAACACATTACAGATTTGATGTGTACAAAAAGAAAAACAAATTCGCGGGTTATAGTACTTCTTCCTCCTTATCTTTTCTCTTTTTGCTAATCTTTATTTGGGACGCATTTTCTCTTCTGCCACTCTAGTCTTTATTTTCCAAGTAACTAGTATATAATTCCTTTTTTATTTCATACTGAGCTGATATTTGTATTTGGATTCAAAACACATTATATAAAAATTGTCTGTCAAGTGCCTACATTTAAGATCGTGCATAAAAAAACATTTATAAGGGAGTTCTATGAAAACTTTGTATAAATGGTCCTCCTTTCAAAATCCAAAAAGGCAGGATATACATTAAAGCATATTTATACATGTACTATATATATTTTTGTCAACATGTAAGGCTGCTAAAGCAATCAATATAATAACAGAGGTTAAATGCTATCTGCCCAAATTATAGCTTATAAAGAGGAGGTATGCTTCTTAGTTAATGATATGGGAGTGTTAAAAGGATAGTCTGGGTCTGCTTGGGAGTTTAAAAATAAAAGTACAAGTAAAGATTATAAAAGAAAAAATCATTATGAATGAATTGCAGAAGCAAAAGTGAAAAGGAACTTGAAGTAAACTAAGTAGCTGTAAGAAAAGTATGCTTTATTTTGGTGCTTATGGATATAAAAAAACAATGAAAAGAAATAGTAAATAAAGGTGGCCAGATAATGGGCCCAATTTCAAAAGACTTGCTGCCAGTGTAAATGACTTATTCTTGTGTAAAGTTTATCTATAAAGCAGACTTACATCGAGAACCAGATTCCAAAAAGCTTGCTCTCAGTCTAAGTGACTTACTCTGGTAAATACACATGGTAGTCTACAGTAAACATAGAGTCTCACCAAAAGCACTTAGTAGGTTGTATACACAACTATCAATCATATGCCATGGACAAATAGATAGAACTTTGTTTTATTTCAAAAACAATCAAACTTAAGAAGTACTGCTAAACATGAGGTGACTGTAAAGGAATTTAGAACTCTGGAAGATTGTGCTGAAGCAGAGAGGTAACTCCACAGGAAAACATAAACTGATTTTTCTTGTTTTTATTGCTGTCCTCATAGCCAGCCTTAGGCATAGGCCAACTAGGCAGTCACCTAGGGCGCAACTTTAGCAGGGGCACTTTTCAGTATTTTGGAAGGTGTAGGTAGACCAGGATGAGGCTACAGGGTGGTGTTGGGGGGAGCAGTGTGGAGATCTTTTGCCTAGGGCACCAGTTGACAAAAGGCCAGTCCTGGCTGTCCTCTATGGTGTTTCTTCTGAAAATGGTTTTGAAATAATGTAATACTTAACTACCAGGCACCATGGATCCTTTTTGTTTACCTGAACTATTTATTTAGTCTCTTAATTGCTCGATAAGTACACTGACACCTGTGGACCATGACCACAAGGCAAAAGAACACTCTGCATGAACACTTACACTTCGCCAGCTACTCTGCCTTTGGGAGGTGAAAGAAATCCAATGCACTCAGCAGAAACCCACCAAGTCATGGGGAGAACATCTAAACTTCATAAATTTAGTAAATGAATAGAATAAACAAGTGTGTCAGTCTATAGCCCAGAACTACCATCACATCAAGTAGATGGGGCCTCAGTTTAAATCCCATCTAATGATGACATCCTGAAAATGCAGTAGCTGTCTTATGCCACACTCTGATATCTGTATGGGACATGAGTCAAGTTAGCATACGGGGATCAAACCCATAGTTAGCATACGGGGATCAAACCCATAACCCTTCTGATACTTCAGCATCAAAGACAACTGTATGGTGAATCACTAACAGATTTTGTGTCTATGACCATGATCTCACCAGTTTCTATTTTGGCAGAGCACCAATTCTCAGTCATCCTGATTAGGGATGCGTGAAACAGTATACTGAAGAAGAAACGAGTGCTTCAGGACAAGTCAGGTCATGGGATGGTGGCCTAATGGTTAAGGTGTTTGCCTTACAAACACAAGAGCAGAGTTTGAGTCTCACAAGGGATAATTGGCTAGGCTTAAAATGGCTCGCAAGGGCAGTTAGCTTAGTACTAACCTATGAACCTATAAATAAAAAATAAAAAAATAAATAAATGACAATAGTGGTACCTCAGAGCTAAAATCAGGGCTAAATGAAGGCAGTGCCTGTATTCCTTACCAGTTGCTGTTGTATCCAATAGCCAGATTTTGTGCATAATTGAAACAAACTGTTAAGAGATGAGTGCATTAGGTAATATGCTTTAACTTCGGATCATAGAACTGTACATGGCACCATAATCACTACTTAAATACTATTGGAAGTAAAAAGCTGCTTAAGTTTATAACCTTTTAAAACAGAATCATACCACCAAAATCTACCAAAGTTCTGTTTCAGCTGAACGGATCTTGTGACATATTTTGTCTGGGGAAGAAACTGCAGTGCAAGAACGCTCACTAGGAGCTATGCAGTACTGTTACAGACCATGTGTAATCTAGCAGGGCATATGTTAAAACTTAGAAGGCTAGTTGCTATAACATGCAAGGCATTATGTACAAATATTTTTTTGAGGGCAGTCTTTAACTTTCTGTTGCCAAGTCATTATATTCAGTAGATGATTTGGTTAATCTGTATCTAAGTTTACATACATATATAAAAAATGTTTTGAAGACAGTTAATGGTTCCCTGCTGAAAATCATAGGATGTATGAGAACCTTAAATGTTAATAATACACTGACCACAACACACAACATATTTTCTCTACTCTTTGTAAACACCAACCTCCACCTCAGATAATATTTCTCAGCGCACAGAAATACTTTACCAGAAAGTCTGTACAACTTGTCTTAGGCTTTACTCACTCTAAAGACTATCTGTCTTGACCTAAATTCAGAGTTACAGTTCATAGTGGATGGAATTAAAAGTGAAGTGGGATTTACGCTACATGGTTGCAATTAGAACTGTATAATTTTTTTACATGTAAATCAATGGAAGGTTGTTTTGATAATACACTTTTGAAAAGGCTGGTGAAATGCTACAGTATGCAAAGTGCTAAAAGATGGGCTCTCAGTGCAGCATAAGAAATTATTAGGGATATGCTAGACTCAAAGTTGTACACTGCCTTAGGCCTTGCCTTTGGCTTCAATTATGAATGAGAAAGGGCACAAAAGGATTGATCCACTTTCCCAAAAAGACTGAGTATACAAATAAACACAAATATAACTACACCAGTTGCACACACAATTCAGTCTTTCTTTCCTGAATCCCATTTTGAGAATTGGGTGATGTACTTCTATCATCTATATAAAGCAGAACAGCTCATGACTGCCATACAAAAGATCAAGACCTACTCACCCTCAAGGATATGTTGTTCTTTTTGTAGCGTTTCTTCAGAAGTAGTAAACTAGGTATGCAATCTAGGAGACCATTGAGAGCTTATTCCAATGTTCCCAAACACTGTCTGCTTAAGTGATTTGTCAGGTACAGATTTCACATTCTGCTGTGATTAGAGATAGGCTTGATCAAAATTTATCTGAAGATACATTTTTGCAGTATCTCTATGTGAAAAGCTCTTGAAGCTGCTTTATTTGTGGCACAAAAACACAGCACATTTTGGTTACTCATATGTGACTTATTTGCTTGACTGGCTTACATTATTTGTAACATTACAGTACTTTGAATACATTGTGTGCATCTAAGCAACTTTTTCTACATATAATAGTATGAGCTGAAACAGGCTACTGTGTTCTTGGAGTGCATATGTATTTCCTTGCATATACCTCTGTTACTGCTACTGCTGAGCTGATATACTTTGATGAGTGCTGTTACAAGCATACCTCTTGGTACTGGTCATGTCTGAATAGGATATGGTTTATGTACGTCTACCAAGCTACATATCAAATAAATAAATATTACCAAGATTTGTTTATAAAAGCAGCACAAAACATGCTATCCCTCATAGCTGCCTTCAGCTATTTCCGGAAAGTACTCCCTGTTTATTTCATTTGATATTATAAATGGCTTTTTTCGGTGCTTATCATTTGGAAAAAAAATACTGGCATCTGATACTGCTTAACTTCATGTATTGGTGTCCTTGCTGTAACCCCTTTCAAGACTCTTGCCTGGGATATGCCTGCAAGAGGTCTCTTGGATTTATGTACTAACAGACTTAATAAGGAAATAAATAGAAACATACATAAATAAAATCCTGTCTCCCATGCGACAAACCATATAGTAACACTGCCCTTATTAACAAAGATATCTATATAGCAGGACTTCATTTCTCTCTCCTACAGTGGGAAGTCATATTTCCAGTAAATGTATTGTAACAAGGTCATTATTTCCACAGAAAAGCAAGACGAACATTTAGTCTCAATTACTGAAAAAGTCCTAGAGATAGTTTGCAGCTGTGATAAGGCTGTAGAGGTTAAACACAGCTGAAGGTAAGCCCCCCTGTGTGGCAGATTGCTCTATTTTCTAATAATAATAATACTACATTTTCCACTTATATCAGCAATGTCATTACACTCATTTTCAAACCAAAAGGACCACACATTTTTCAAATAAAAAATGTGCATATTAATTTACCTTTACCATTAAACAAAGCAAATTAAAGAGTGAAATAAGTGAAATCAGCAGAAGGAAAAAGTGCAACAACAACAAATCAAGGGTTCTGGAGCCACTACAGCTGATGTCTTTTGTTAGTCGAGAAACAAAGATTTAATCAAACAGGCAAGAAAATACAAATAGCACAAGTTTTAACTTTTTGTAAGCAAAACAGATGGTGAGTTAACTAATTGTATCACACAGATCTTACAATGAGATGTGAAGGCTAAAAAAATATTCTGGCCCCCCCAACTTACTCATGTCTACTAACCCTGACTCTTATTCTATCCCTGCCTTGAGCCCCAACCAGACATGTTACCTTACCCAAAACAAAATTCCTTTCCCTAATGGTACTGTTACACCGGCACACTTCCCACACACTAGCAGATAATCAGAACTTTAAAACAATTCCCTTACCTGGTCCTTATTTAACCCTAGCCAACAAACATTCACACACGCACACATACACACACACACACACACACACACACACACACACACACACACACACACACACACACACACACACTGCCACCACTAATGCAGAAAATGTTGGCATTAACACACACACAACCACATACGTTAACCTTAGGTGCATCCTGTATACAATGCTAACAATATGATATCACCTCATTTGGCAAACCCTGCACTAGACAAAACCAATGGCTGACATAAAAAAGACAACAGTACTTTCTTTTGACCACATCAGTTGCGACTACACACACGCACACACACACACACACACACACACACACACACTATGCATCCTTCTCTGTCTGCCTCTTTATTTGTGTGTGTGTGTGTGTGTGTGTGTGTGTGTGTTGACAGACATACACACACTTTATTTTACTTATTTAACAGCAGAGTGAAAGAGCAGTAGGGCCTCTTTCACTTTCAACCTAGTTACAGCAGGACAAAACAAAATCACAAAGAACAGTTCTACAGATATACAAATGTGGTATTAGGGAAAAAATTAAAATACAGCAAAGTCTATAAAATAACAAAATGCCATCATAATTGTCAGAGCCAGCATTGTGAATACATGCACTGAAGACCTGCATTACCAGGATGTGTCCATATAAAGTGACTGCACCAAATCGTTGGTATTTACCTTACTGAAGAAGGTGATCCTTTAGGTGCCTTGTGAATGACTACAGCCTGGGTAGCTCTCTTATGGCAACAGGGAAAAAGTAACATGTGAGTTCACAAAAACTTTGGAAAACCCTTTGATTAACGAACATGGAATGAAGTGGAATAAGTAAGAAGGTAGTTGTCCCTTGGGATGATCTACGCAGGCACTGGAGTGCAGTGTAGAGGTTTGCAGTGGTCTAGATGAAGTTTTATGTAGGCTAAAGTCTACAACACAAGAAGAGCGCTCAGGCTCAGGTAATTTTATTTATTTAACATTTGTTTACTAGGAAAGTCCAACTTGGAACAAAGCAAATTTTAAGTGGAGGCCCAGGGAGAAACACTCACATGTCTTTGTAACATGGGAGGAAACTGGAGCACCCAGAGAAAACCCACATGAACATAGGGAGGACATGCAGACTCCACACAGAAGGTACCCCAGCTGAGAATCGAACCAGAGAACCTCTTGCTGTGAGGTAACAACACTACCGCTGCACCATTGCACCATCCAATACACGTAATACATGTGACTTCCCTATCTAACTGATATGAATCTGGATATTTTATTTTTGGGTGCACTGTAGCCTTTGCAAATGATATTAATAAGTGCTGCCTATAAAGGAAACTGCTTACTCAAGTTTAGGAAGAAGCACTCTTTTTCCAAGGAATTTTTTGCTTCATTTTTATAAGGTTGTAAGCATGCTGTTTGTGTGATAGACAGCCAGAAAAGCAGTATTTAAAAAAAACAAAACAAAAAAAAACATGTATTTTATGAAAGAAAGAAAAATATGTCAACCCAAACATTTATGATATATACTCACAAACCACACATGCAGAGACAGGCAAATTTATGGACTCATATATGTCTTCCTGTTTAAAGTATAAGGGCCAGAATTTCAGTTATTGGTACACTGAGACACTGAGAATTAATATTTTAGAGCAGAAAAGAAAAGAAAGAAATTACCATAGAGACTTTTCCAATTTTAAAAAAGGGGAGGTGTTTGTTTGGCCGAGGGCAGCATCGAGAACCAATCACGATCATGCTATTGATGCTCAGTGTGTGGATCCAAAGCTCCTTCTAAGGTCTGTACTGTGCTAACGAATGCAAGCCTGGGGATGACACTGACTACCAATCAGGATCGAGATAGTCCTGACACTAACCAATCTAGGAGTATATCCACCTTAACGGGTGGGCCTAATGTTACATCTGAAGTTCCAGCGATGTCAGCGAACATCTCACTTGGTTCGGATGTAAGGAAGAAAGTAAAAGAATTTGAAAAGCAGAAGGACATGCCTATTTTTCTGGTTTGTCCGCTCCCCATAAAGCAACAACCAAGGAACCAACAGAATCGGTCGCAAAGCAGAGGAAGAAAAAGGAGAACATTTTCGGGAGAAAACCAGGAGAGCAATGTGAAGAACAAGAGAGCCTAGATGAGGCTACCTCTGGACTAGTGCATAATATATCAGACTTTGTTCTTACTGAAGCCGAACATTCACTACTCAATAAAGGTCCATCTTTCATTCCTTCACTTAACAGTGACAATGTTGAGCATATTATAGACATTAAAAAGTTTTGTAGGAATGTTATGCTTAAACTTATTTATGGGAATAATTTCACTGATGTTTTTAATTTTAGGAAACCTTCTGTTTATTCATCAGCATTGCACCCATTATTGGAAGTGTTTGAAAAAGCATGTGAGAGGGACATTATGAAATTGTATGCTTCAGCAACTAACAAACATAATTTTCATAATTTAACTACTGATGATTTTAATACTCTACAGTCTTTGAAAAATAATGCTGATATAGTTATACATCCTGCAGACAAGGGGGAAGCTATTGTTTTAATGAATGCCACAGAGTATCATTACAAAATGAAGCAAATGTTGGAACAAGTTGATACTTATAGTAACCTTAATGTAAATCAACTTAACAAATTAATTAGTGACATGAAGGTTACACTTTATGAGTTTTTGATGAGTAACATAATTACACCTGACCTGTATAAATATTTGTTGGTAGAGAAACCATTTCTACCTAGTATTAGAGGTCTATCGAAAATCCATAAGGATATTTAAAATCCTTCCCTTAGACCTACAGTGTCGAGTCAAGGTTGGTTGACTGAACCATTATCAATTTACCTAGAGAAACATATGAGAATTTTTGTTGATAATACTGATACCATATTGAGAGACACACATGATTTTTTAGTCACTTTGTCTGAATATACACATTAAGGACGTTTCATGTAGATGTTATTCTAGTAACACTTGACATGGTATCGTAGATGTTATTCTAGTAACACTTGACGTGGTATCGTAGATGTTATTCTAGTAACACGACGTGGTATCGTAGATGTTATTCTAGTAGCACTTGACATTGTATCGTAGATGTTATTCTAGTAGCACTTGACGTGGTATCGTAGATGTTATTCTAGTAGCACTTGACGTGGTATCGTAGATGTTTTTCTAGTAGCACTTGACGTGGTATCGTAGATGTTATTCTAGTAACACTTGACGTTGTATCGTAGATGTTATTCTCGTAGTACTTGACGTGGTATCGTAGATGTTATTCTAGTAACACTTGACATGGTATCGTAGATGTTATTCTAGTAGCACTTGACGTGGTATCGTAGATGTTATTCTAGTAGCACTTGACGTGGTATCGTAGATGTTATTCTAGTAGTACTTGACGTGGTATCGTAGATGTTATTCTAGTAACACTTGACGTGGTATCGTAGATGTTATTCTAGTAGCACTTGACGTGGTATCGTAGATGTTATTCTAGTAGCACTTGACGTGGTATCGTAGATGTTATTCTAGTAACACTTGACGTGGTATCGTAGATGTTATTCTAGTAACACTTGATGTGGTATCGTAGATGTTATTCTAGTAACACTTGACGTTGTATATCACTCTTTATCAGCATTCCGAATTATGTAGGCACTGAACTTATTAGAGATTTTATGAGGTCTGAGAATGTTGCTGCTGACAAGATTCAATTATATTGTTTTTTATTAGAACTTGTTTTGAATAATAATGTTTTTACCTTTGTCAATCAGTACTTCCTTCAAACGAAGGGAGTGGCTATGGTACCCCATGTGCCAATTGCTATGGTACCCCATGTGCCAATTTATATGTGAATTTGGTAATGGCACAGTGGGAGACACAATACATTAAAACGAACACAAGATTCTTTGAATGCATACCTTATTATAAATGCTTTGTTGATTATATTTTTCTTTTATGGAAGACACACTAGATAGTTTGAGACAGTTTATTGAATATATTAATTCTACTTCTAGTTTTTTGCACTTTACTGCCAAATGGTCTTTTGAGAAGGTTGAATTTTTAGATGTATCCTTGATAAAGAATGATGGCATCATCTGTACTGAGATTTATAAGAAAGAATAATTTGCTACATAGGCAAAGTATGCATCCCCAGCATGTCTATAAGAATGTCCTACAGAGTCAGGGCTTGCAAGTCTCTAGGATGACTAGTTTACAGTCTAGTTGTGAAGGAGCCCTTTTAGAATTAAAAGATGAGCTGAAAGACAGAGGATATATGCCACATGAGTATAACAGATTAGAGACATTAGATTTTGTAGATAGACATATGAAAGGTAGACCATACTATAGAAAATATGATGGTGTCAGTAATACTAGATACAGCACTAACAATCCTAGAGTATTGACTGAATGTAGGATGGTGATACCATACACTAATAATAATAATAATAAGGTTACACGTGATATTGTGAATGAGAACTGAGCAATTCTGGTATCTGATGAGAAGATAAGTAATGTAGTAGGGTTACAACCAAGCTTTACATATCAAAATAATAAGTCCTTGAAAAGAATGCTGTGTTACAGGGATGTCACATCTAATAGTAGCCCTGTTGTCTCTCAGAGACAAGGAACATTTCCTTGTAGACGATGCAACCATTGTCAATACATGAGCAGTCAGGACAAGTTTACACATCCTACTACCAAACATACATATACTTTTTAAGCACTATGCTGATGGTATGCGTAGGGACCTTATATATCTTGCATATTGTACCAAATGCCCATCTTTTTATATAGGGATGACCACTAGGACTCAGAGACAGGGTTAGGGAACACATTTATGCTATCAACAGAGAAGATAAAGGGAATGCCCTAGCAAGACACGATTTGGAGCATGGCACTTTACACAAGTTTTTATTTTTAGTTATAGAGTTTACTCCTCATACCTATAGGTTAGGAGACTTTAAGAATCATACAGAGCAGAAGGCAATCAAATGGATCATATGGATGCAGGCTGACAGGGGCTTTGGCCTCAATGACAAGGTAGCACTCAAACCATTTTTAGTTGATAGACCTTTGAAACATTAAATTATATATTTTAAAGCATATATGAATTTTATTAATATACATCCCATTTTTAGATTAATGTTTTAGAACATGTACAGTATTTTTAATATTTGTATTTTTTAATATATGTATTCTTTTTAATATATGTATTTCTTCTTTTATATATATTGTATAGAATAGTTTGCATATCTATTAGTCTAGGAATATACCTATCACTTTAAGAAGTTTTTACATGGTTTCACTGTTGAATTGAGAGATTGTTTTAAGCCGATTGTGATTTAATTGGTTTTAGCACTATAAATACGTTGGGTCTTTCTTTTGAATGTATTGAAGTCTGAAGAAGTGTCCTTTGGGGCGTGAAAGTGCTTACTTTTACATTAAGACGTTGCATTTGCTGCGAAACCTGCTCCAGACATGGTGCTCTCTCTCTTATTTTGTTCACTTCATTTTTATAAGGTTGTAAGCATGCTGTTTGTGTGATAGACAGCCAGAAAAGCAGTATTAAAAAAAAAACAAAACAAAAAAAATGTATTTTATGAAAGAAAGTCAAATTATGTCAACCCAGACATTTATGATATATACTCACAAACCACACATGCAGAGGCAAGCAAATTTATGGACTCCTATATGGCTTCCGGTTTAAAGTATAAGGGCCACAATTTCAGTTATTGGTACACTGGGACACTGAGAATTAATATTTGAAAGGAGACTATATATACTAAGTGTAAGACCACAAAACCTTGGAGTTAGTATGTATAAATCACAAAGGTGTGCAAGGCACAGTCCACCATAAGGGGATGCAGGGGCATGAAGTTTCCAGATAGGTTTTCTTTTTGAATTGCACTTTTTTTTTCAGTTGTAGGACTCACAATTATGAGCTTCACAATTATGATAGGGAGCCCAGATATCCACACACTTCTATACACAACCACATTATTTATATCCATACATATGCACACACACACATACACAAACATACACACACAGACACACACACTCCTTTCTCTCTCTTCAGCTTTCTCCCATTCTCTCTGCCTTTATATATATATATATATATATATATATATATATATATATATATATATATATATATATATATATATATATATATATATATATATATATATATATATATATATATATATATATATATATATATATATATACACACACACACACACACACACACACACACACACACACACACATGCATACATACACAGCTACACACACACACACATACATTTTTTTCTCTCTCTGTCACAAACATAGACACATATATACAATAAGAATTTATGCCATTGCCTAACTATATAAATACCATAAAGTCAATGTCAAAAAATGGAATTCCGATGTGTTCTGGGATAATACAGCACATTAATTCAATTATTTTGTGGGAAAGATTATTTAAAGTAAAATATTGTGCTTTATAAAATAGTGCAATACAATGATAGAGTATACACTGGTTGTTTTTCTGATTTATTCCATTTTTTCTTTAAAGTTCCTAGCTGGTATATGACCCATGTACTTTAGAACTGTTACACTTATTTTACAATTTGTTCTTATTAAATCTGAAATAATTTTGTCTCAGATTATTCAGTAAACGTGTCTCTTTATGTGCTATTTTTGAGTCTGACCTCATAATAATAGATCATCAGTTATGTTTACCACATCTTTCATGATTTCAACTACCTTTATAGCAGCTCTTTGGAATGTTTCTGATGCTAACGAAACACATATGTGGTGTCCATCTAGTACAGAAAAGAATTTAGCATTTTGTCACATGAGAGTACTTCAGCTGTATGCAGAGGGTAATGCTCTCTTTTAATCACTTTATTCAGATCTTGCAGATCAATATAGATATGAATCTTGCAGCACTTTATAACAGTAAATGAACTATTCACCCATTATTTTGCTCTGATTGAACAGTATTTAAACATTCCATTCACTTTAAATCTTGATATATTTTACTATGGAGAGCTACTGAGACTTTCCTTAGAGCATGTGCCACTGGAGCAGCTCATGTTTCACCTGTTTATGATATTTTCCTGAAAAACTTTCTAATCCTGTCAGTTAGTCTGCATTTTCATGGCCCTCCACAGTATTGGGAGTGTCTGTATGGCTGCTTCTGTCAACATCAATTTTTGTTTTTAGATAGCAAAATTGTTTTAACATTATCAGCTTCTTTCAAACTTATGGGAGACATGTCATTCTATCAGCAGCTGTTTCTTTGACTGATGATAGATCAAAACAATTATGCCAAAATACCTTTTGGCAATTCACAAAAACATTTTTTGGAGGGGCAAGCCCCCTGCTCCTCTGATGTGGGGAGCTTCCCAGAATTCTGTATACTTACTCCAAGATCCCACAACAGTGGAGAAAAGGGAAAACTCCACTGTCACTGAAAGGTGTTTTAGCATAAGATCTTTGATCTATTGGCAGTCAAAGAAACAGCTGTCAATAGATTGACTTACACCCACCTAATAACCAAAAATATTAGGATAATTTGCTTCTTTAGGTGTGATAATTTTCAAAAAAGGATCTTATATTTCTTATCTTATATTTCTTATTTCATAAGCACTTATCAATAGCTTGCAAACTAGTGGCTCTAACCAGTGCATAAAATATGTTACCAATGTGCACAAAACTCTCTGTTCAGCATCTCTGAACCCTAGTGCTTCCAAAGTATCTCCAAATATTTCACTGCACCTACATGTAATTTAAATTCAATATTCTCTTTACAAATGGCCATTTTGTGCCAAATGTTTGAGTTACACTATTGTTTTTTGCATTTTCAGACTTCACTGTATCAGTTCTTTTTTACTTGTTAGCGCAGCTCATTTTCATACTTCCACTTCATTGTTTGTGCTCCCCTCACAACCTTGCCTGATGGCTCATCTACCTTGCCCCAACTGGCCTATTTTGTCTGGCATAGTGGAACGTGAGTGTTTCTGGGCTGAGTGAGAGACCCACAGCCCATTTGTTCCTGCTTGGTAACCCCCATCAGCTCCATTCCCTGGTGAGCATCAGATGGTATGGAGTGGACTAGCTTGCTCTTCCTGGAGTGCAGCCTACTCTTTCCCAGTGAGACAACCCCCTCACCCAGTGGCTACTCTGAGCCAACAGTCACCATTTCCTGAGGGGAAGTTTGCTTCTGCAGTACAGCTTGTCCTCATCTACCTAGTGTGAATATATTATGGTAGTGTGAGCTCAGCAATCCCTGGACTCCACTGGGCGGACATGCAGTACTCCTGCTAGTTGTCACTCAAGTAGTACACCAAAGTCACCTCCCTTCCTCCATGATGGGTGAGCTGGCAGTGACCTGTCACTTCTACCCTCCACAGCCATCTCTGACTGGCACCTAAGCTGCTGACTGAACTTGGGTCACCTGCACATAAACATGGCTTTACCCCTATATGCCACTGATCTGGCTTCTCACTTTCCTATTTCTGTTCAAAATCATGAACACACTTGCCCTTACCTTTGCATGCCATCTTCTAGCACAGTTACAAAATCATTAAAAGCTGGACAGTGCTTCCTTTTATAATTATCGTCACACCTAAAACACAATGCTTGAACTTCCACTGCATGCAGTTTTCTCTGTTCTTCATTGCTGTTAAAGTACACCCTCACACATATTTTCCATATCCTTTACTTTCTCAACACATCCTACCTCTGTTTCTCACTTCGTCTTTTTGTTTGTCTTACTGTTTCTGTTACACAAACCATTTTCCTGAATTTTCCTTTTTAACTGTGTACTTATGGTCTTACTTGCTCCACACATATCAACACCTTTTGGCAAAGTCAGGTCTGTTTCCCTTGTAAACCACAAGATCTTTTCGCTGTTATTAATGAATTATGCAATTCACAGTGTTTGACCCCGCCCTTCAGTAAAGAAGCATAATCATCTATAGCTCCTAATGGATATTGTGCTCCTGTGACGAGCAAATCACAAGTAAATTGCAGGTTCTTTAGAGCTCACAGCAATTCCCAAACTTCTCTCCAATTGCTTTTGCCTCTTTAAACACCTTTAAGGCTTCTTTTCCAGTGACTAGAAACAATGTATTTTTTAAGATTTCTCACTTAATCCACTAACTGGGAGAAATAAATCTAACTTCTATATCCAAAGTTTCTAGTTTTCCTTTGGTTTGCAAGCAACAAGAGAATCCCTTGTGGCTACAGATGGGCTATTTTTTCCACTCTGAATTATACTTCTTTGCTTCCAAACACAAACTTTTGAAAGCAACCGTTTTTCTTCTCTTTTGTAAATTTTGCTTCATCCAACACTATGGGATGTTTGAGGATTTGTCAGGGTGGCGATTACATAACAAAGAGACACTTGGGATGTAGACTTGCCTACAAGAAGTCTACATCTGGAATATAATCTATAGATTAAATGTGTATACCTCAGCTTTATTGCCTTTAAATAGTTCATTAACATTTGAAACAATAACAATGGGTGAATTCCTAGATATTTTAATATTAGGGATGCTGTACTATTCATATTGCTAGGGTATTGAGTATAGCACTACGCTTAGGATATTCAGAAAGTACTGCATAATCCCTTCTGTTCCTCATAACATGTAATACTGCACAACTACCTATTTAGCTCTACAAGGCTTCTAGCTTTGAGTCAAGGTCTACTTTGTTGGCATTATATTACCATAAAATGGAGCATGTCATGTGACTTTATATGTGTATCTCTACAATGCTCTGTATGATATGTTATAAAAAGGGTAAACAGAAAGAATTTGGTAAAAAGACCTGAAATACTGCTACCCACAGTGGTGGTGCTGCGGTAGCATTGTTGCCTCACAGTAAGATGCTGTCCGGTTCGATTCTCAGCTAGAGCGTCTTCTGCATGGAGACATGCGTGAATGGGCGTACCATCGTTGAAGGTTGTGCATCAGGGCTGGTAACTCGGCACATAAAAATTAACTACCAATCATTAGCGGACCGGAGTTCTGCTGTGGCGACCCCTAACCGGGAAAAGCCGAAAGACACAACAACAACCTGAAATACTGCTACTAAAAATGACTTAGGACGTGATAGCCAATGAAACTGCTTAATGTCCTAGTATAAAGTTTTGACAAGGTAGCCTGTAACCCAATGGGAGGATGGGTGTGAGGTCCAATTTATTTAAAAAAAACAGAAGGTCAACAGGAGTCAAAAACTGGTCTGGCTGACTGTGGAGTGTTTTGACATTTGAAAAGGGAAGCAGTGAACCTAGAATTTTATACAGCACTTCAGAAATATGACTAGTGAAGTTTAAAATAAAATGATGGTTTGGTAGCTGCTTTAAGGAGAAGTGAAGTACCCTGGTGACACCATTCAACATAAAAGCACCTTATTTAGAGAACTAGTCAGAGTTAACATGAATTAATATAGGCTGCATCAATTTGGTCATCTCTAATGGGCACCCAAATGGAACTAATAGTTTTAGTGAGGTACGGATGACGCCCATTTATGAGATTATGCTCTCCATTATCTTTCAGTAACTTTGGGGTCCCTTGTAAACTGGAGGGGATGACTTTCATAAGAATTGCATCAAGTGCTACTATCCCTCATAAGTAATTACAAATTTACAAATATTTAAGAAATTAGTGGTAGATAAAAAAGAAAAGAAGTTAATGGAAAATGTATCTTGTTACATTAAGAAAAAAAGGTAATGAAATGAAACGAAGAAGCTAGAGAGCACAAGTCTAACAAATATATATATATTTAAGGGTCTACTTCGTAATATCAAACTTTCAAAACCCCGAAGACCAAAATGCTGAGATGAGAATCATGAATGTTAAAATGCCGAATCATGTAAGTATTCCCAGGGCAAGTAAACACTTGTCCAATGAGGGGAATCATGCCCTTTTACCCACTGTAGTGCAATCCCGGAGTTTGTATATATAGTGGAGGGGGATGTGGGTGGTAGCCCCCCCCCCCCTACCTAGATGGGTTTTAGATAGTGCGGTGTGTTTTCATGTGGTGTTGGGCAAGTGTTTATTTGCCCTGGGAATACTTATGTGGTTTGGCATTTTAACTTTCATGATTCTCATCTATGTTTTGGTCTTCAGCGTTTTGGAATTTCGATACTACAAAGTAGATCCATTTTTAAAGCTATTGTGAATGTTTTAACGTAAAAAAAAAAAAAAAAAAAACTATGGGAAATTTTTCATTTCATGAATGCATGTGCGACAGAATGAGAAAATCTTGCTTGTTACCGAGCTGCAAGTACTTCTCATACTTTACTTCTAGATTTCCTGAGGCTTAGGATTTGTTCACACCTGCATTTCTATTGACAGTTTACTTTCACATCTAAGTATTTGTAAGACTACAGCAAAAAATAAGTCTAAGATTGCTATATATTAGTAATGAAATAAAAGTGGAACGTCCAGTAGTGTTACATTACAAATGTGACAGTAATACACACACACACACACACACACACACACACACACACACATACACGCACACAGGGAATGCTGGGATGCACATGTGAATCAGCTTATCTAAAGTCTAATGGCTAGTGAAACATATTCAATGACAATAAATAAAGCAATAACTAGCTGTACAATTCTATTTATTTCACAAATGAAAGTCCCTGCTGCAAAAACTGTTAGGAGCACATTTCTCAACAGTACACGGGAAATATAAAGTGTCATTCATTCCTTCCTAAACAGATTACTTCTCAGCTTTATTAGTTTTTGTATTCTCATCTCTTCCAAGGTATTTCTGACACAGATTATCGTATCTCATAATGAAAAAAGTGCATTATTTCAAAAGCCTTTTGTGCATGGAGCATTATAGAACAATAGCTGAACTCAATAGGTCAATATTTTTGGGCTTAAGATAGATCATCCACACCTTTAACCCACCTAGACTAATCCATCTATAATAGAATATCTGGAATTTAGAAATAGAAGCAAGCCACTTTGCATGACAGCACTATGTATGTTGCTCTTAGCACGAGAAAGCTCTTACAGAAAAAAAAGAAATCCCCCAAGCAAATTCTCAGATGAATCTTAAATGTAGCATAACGTTTCAAAAAAGGAAAGATAAGAATTTCCACATGTTAATATATCTTGAATATTGGAAGAAAGCAGATTAGTGTCTTTAGTAATGTTGGATAAAGTCTGCAGTCCCTGGCTTAAGCATCTGGTTAATTGCTATCAGTCACTTTCATTTAGAATTAATAGAAACCATCTGCTTAATCATAAGCCCACAGACTATAATTATTCAAAAAGAAGGGAAAAGAAAACGTGATCAAGTCAGCATTAAAAGCTGAGGAAGGAAGCAAAAAAATTACAGTCAGTTGTGTGCATAACTAAAAATGCGAAAACATTTAGCTGACCAACCGAGTTCTTACCAACTGCTTCCTTATTAGAGGGATGTTTCCCCTTCCATTATTCTTACCGTCTAGAAAAGGCATTAACTTTTACTGCTTGGGGTATTTACAAGCAGAAAGTGGTATCAAATATTGTTCAGCTTTCATACTTTCATGACAAGAAATGGCTTCATCAGTCTGTGCTAAAACTTTGACTGTTCCTGTTAAATGCATACATTTGGCAATGACCTGGGATAAGCGTAGAAGATATTATAAAGGGAAGAAAGGTAGCTGTCCTTAGGAGATGCCACCTGTCCCATTACCTAACTTCATTAACAAATGCAGCAGTTATTGAATGCCAGCATTTCTGCAGGTAAAGTATACCTCCAGTAGGTATTACACTCACTATTTACCATTTTTGTATTTTGCTGACCATACAGTCCCACTAGACGAGAAGCCTTTTTATGGGATGTAGAAAAGAGTTCAGCAGTCAGTTATGTAGTTACCTTATATGAGGTGCAGGTGTGTGTATATGAGGTACAGAGTACTTAGATGCACTGACAATGCAGCCTTATTGCCTACAGACTGAGCAGTGTTAAAGGACAGTAACCATACTGACAGCACACATGTAATGCATATATATTTTTTTTTATCAGCAACAGAGTATGGTTCTGCCAAACCAGGAGTTCCCAAGGCCATCAGCCCAAACAAGAGTCTAACAACTTTTCTTGTGGTCCAGTAGTGCAAGGTTTGATTCCCTCAACTTCCACTGTCTATCTATGTTACTCTGAGCAAGTCACTTAAGCAATCACAGCTCCTTGACTGAGTCTGAAAAATGGCCTGGGAGATCAGTGCGTTTCCCTGGAAAACAAATATAAATAAACAGTCAAGATTAGTATTCATGTGTGATGTACAGCAATTTCAGTTTCTGCCAAACGTTGGTAGTGGATGGCTGAAATGTGTAGCAATTTCAACTTTTTATGTATTCCTTCTTTTTTTAGCTGTGAGCTTCCAGCCTTGGCTGTGGGCTTAAATGTCTATTTCCTTTACAGTATGAAGACTCATCTTACAGGCATCAGTCTTTCACTACCAACCATAGCAAGATAATTGGCCCCCCCAAAATAATAACCACCACTGCTAAAAAGGACAGACTGGTGAGAGTCAAAGATAGAGTAGATTACAGGAAAATATAACTTTGAGTTGCCAGGATTCCAGGAGTAGGAAAGTAACACTCTTCTTTGTGAAGACACACACACACACACACACACACACACACACACACACACACTACATCTCTGAAGTGAAATGAGGTAGGATGCCACCTCTAACAGAGGTCTTTGTTTCACCAGTGTGGCGGTCCAACCATGTTCCACAGAAGAGAAATCCGGGTAAGTTCTATCTTGTCCTCTTCTTGTTCCTCATTCCAGGTTGCTAGTCAAGTTGTTGGCTGTGTTGTTAGCCTGGCTGTGCTCTTAGGCAGTTGCATTGTGACACAAATCACTGATCTCACCTGCAGGGATATGAAGCCTGCTGACAGTGTCTCTTTTTCGTTATGCAACTGTTTACCTTCAAAGGTCACCACATTTGCCTTCACTTAATTCATTCTTAGGATATTATGCAACAGCCATATCTGAAGAAGGCAGAAGTCTTGATGCATCTCAACTTTTATCTTTGGAAATGAAGTGTTGATAGCAGAACAATGTTTAAGTGGTCCTTAACAATCAGCGTGAAGTGCTTAGAACTCTGTGCTCATTTATATACTGAGGGTAGGTATTCTGAGGTTATTTTGATTTTTAAGGTGTTTTGATGTTATGAGCTAAATTGCACTGAATGTATATACTAAGTGCTTATAATCAGGGATGCCTGATCTATGCAACATGTTTCTGCACCCCACTGTCAGAGGTCCGGTTATAGCTTACAATAATAGCTAATAACGATGAAGTAATAGTGTTTACCACTTCTAGATCCATCCTGTATCCTGCGAAAGAAGTCATGTCTGCTAGCAGGAGCTACGTTGTGCATGGTAAGAAAGATAACAATACTATAAGGAAGAACACAATATGCTTGTTTACAGGTTCAGAGGTTGGTACTAGGCTATCGGCCCCCTTAGGGCCTACATAAGCCTAGCCAAAAGGTACCCTGGCTTTCGCCACCCAAGAAAAGGATTTTCCTGTGCCACTGTTGAGCAGAGCCACAGAAGTGATCCCCGGGGTGAATTTCCAATCCCCATCCAATCAAGATTTTTCTTGGAGTGCTAATGAGGAGCTTTGTTTGATATAGATAGGTAGTTTGTTCCAGAGTATGGGAAGTCTCTGGGACAGGAATCTATCCCTCTAGCATGTTCCATTTATTGTGGTGACAAGGTTTAGGTCCCAAGATCGTGTAGCTCGGAGGGATTGGGATTTCTTTAAGTGGAGCATGTCCAACAGCTCTGGGTTTGACATAGCTTTGTATGTTGGGCAGAGATTACCTCTGAGTAGGCGATATGTGACAGAGTAAAGGCTGCAGTTTTTTGAGACGGTCTTCATAGGGCATCTGTTTGAGGCCGGTAATCCTCTTTGTGAGGTATTTCTGCAGCCTTTCCAGTTGTTGTAGATGTCTTGTGAGGTACATACCAAAAGGGGCATTGTACTCTATAATGGGTCTAATGAGTGATGAGTAGAGGGGAACAATGACCTCTTTTTTCCTGGATGAGAAACCTTTTGTGATGAGGTGTGTTTGTTTTTTAGTTTTATGTACTTGTCTAATGATCAAATTAATGACTACAATACAATGTATGGAAGTGTACACAGGAGGGAAAAGGACCAATAAAAATTCATAAAATACTTATATACAACAATTATAGTTTATATGGACATAATACAGTATGTATATATGCATATAAACACACATACACGCCCACATGTATGCACACCAATTTAGCAGGAAATAAACTTAGAAGTATACAAATCAACAAAATAACATTAAAGAAGCACGGTTAGTCTAATTAGTTGCAACATACTATTCCTAAGGGGCTAGAAACACAAATCTGCAGGCAGGCAAGTACAGGATAGTGTATGACTATGATACCAAATTCAGTGTGCAGGGGCGGGCAGGAAATGTGGAGTACAAATATGTACGAATGGTGGTGAAAAGGTGCTGAGACAGTGGTGAAAATACATCTGAACAGAACACACTGAATCGAGGCATAAAACTGGGTGGGAGTGTGAATGCTATTTATGTAAAATACATGGAACTTGAGAAAAGTAGTAACAGAGAGATGTGCACAGAGATATGAATTTGTATACAATGGGCAAAAATGAAACAAGGGAGATGTATACAGTATATAAGCATGGTGTGGGGAAACATGGGGGCAGGACAGTGTGAGAAATGTGCAAGAGAGGTGGTTGTATGATTAAATATCCAGTTGAAAATAGAAAGGTGGACCTGATGCACAAGCCCATTTCCTTGAGTTACGGAAAGCCGTGGTTTACAGGTGGTTACATCTGGTGGGTGGTGGAGGTTTGGTTAGCCTCAGGATAACAGAGTGGTTAATGCAATAGGAACTGCAGTCAGAGACTCGACCAGCTGATTATAGTAATGAAATTTTATGTACTAGTACGTCCAAACAACTACAGTCTTAAATATTTATTAATTTCCAATATTGAACTTAAACTCCATTGTGAAAATGACACCATATTCATCTGTTTTTTTGTCTTACCTCTTACGTTTGTTACTACAGGGTGACCTTGTGTAAACAACACATATGACTTACCTTAAAATGTTTATATCATAGGCCACTCAATTTCTGTGAGAAAGCTGGCCATGATACATGTTACAATCTGCTAGTGGTATGGTTTGAGAGCTTTTCTTCCTGGATCCCCTCTGAAAATGGAGTCTGTCTAGAAGGACTAATCAGTTTAACGATCTATAAATGAATGAATGAATAAAAAAACTAATTTAAAAAATTGAGAAATAACAACAAAATGTAACCTAGTGGTTTCTTGAATAGGGTCATATTATTTCTCTGCAACACACTGCGGGGCAAATGCTTATACCAGTACAAATTAAGGCATTACTGAGGAATGAATTGTCGTCTCATAGCAAGACGTTGTCCCGTTCGATTCTCAGCTAGAGCGTCTTCTGTGTGGAGGGTGGCATACATAAATGGGGCGTGCCTTCGTTGAAGGTTGTGCATCAGGGCTGGTAACCCGGTACGTAAAAATCCACTACCAATCATTAGCGGACCGGAGTTCCGCTGTGGCGACCCCTAACCGGGAAAAGCCGAAAGACACAAACACAAACAAACTGAGGAATGAATTTAAGGATCTTTTGAGTGTCTTCACAATGACTACAAGTATAAACAGCTATTCACATAGCAGGGTGCTTCTTCCAGTATAGCATTATCACATCTCTGTTCAGAATATGCAAGTTAAACATTTGTGCATAAGTAATAAGAAAAAATAATATATTTAACTAGTTAATAAAAGCATTCACGAGAGACATAACCAACTGAAAAAAAAAATGCATGGTTTTCTGCACAACATGGAACCTGTGATGACAAGGTGCTTTATTGCTCCCCTGGTTACAGCATGTGAGAAATTTACAGAAGTGGGTGTTATGGTTGTTAATCTCTAACCCACGTTATAACCTTCTGCATGTACAGGTTAACAGGCTGTACCTTTCCAACCATTTCCCCAGATACAGTTCAGGAATAATGCAAAATAAGACAGAAAGCTGAGTGTTAGCATTAGAATCATGATCTTTAGGGCATCTTCATTGTCTACTGATGTAAAAAAGGTGGGGGGGGGGTGGAACAGGAATGCGCGACATAACTTTTCTACATTTGTATAACTCTAACTCGAACCTTGACTGACGTATTAATGGAGGGTTCTTATTTTGGTTACAAGTGCCCTTTTTTGAGGAAATACAAGTCTCACCTTTCCTGTAGGCAGGGCACTTAATCTACTGTTATATTACTTTTAGTGACACTTTTATTAGGTATGTCTTTATGATGTGATGATCTCCTGCAAAAATGCTTTAAAATAATAACAGAAAGTTTTGCAATTCAGTGTTAAAGTGCTATCATCACAGTTTATTTTTCAGACATTTTGAGCTAAAAAAAAATCAGGTGTGATAGTCAGCCTTGCTTCACATTGCTCAACAGGGCAATGCCATTCCCTTAATGAGAGTATCTCAGGATTTCCAAGTTATAATACGTGTTAAATCTTCCTTTGAAGTTACAGTGACATACATTTAGTCAGGTGTCTTGTAAATGATGATTTTAGCTCCAAGGCAAGTCAGTTAAATATAGCATGTCTAACAAAGAGCCGATAACAGGATTAAAGGCTATCTTTTAAGATAAATATATTTCTTCCAAGACCGTGGTTAGCAGCAGTAGTTTAGTTCTACTGTTATAGTACTCACATCAGCATGCATTCATTCTAAACTTTATTGTAAATAACAGAGATATTTGTTAAACTTCCCAACTTTGTATAGGCATACATTTATATGTAATCCTTCTTTTATTACTTAACTGAGTAGGGAGTCACATACTGAAAAAAATGTCAAGTATAACTACTTGGAATAATAATTGAAACATTTCTCACATGCAACTAACCATCTCCTTACTATGATAATTTAATTGTGCAATGTGCGAACTGACTTTTCTGTATAAAATAACTGGAAATGCAGTCTATGTATGTATGTGTGCGTATACGTTTACTATTAAAATGATGAATGGAAAAATATTTTCCATTTGACACACCAAAAAAAAAAACGAAATTCAGAATGTACAAACGGCACAATGTTGAATCATCTGAACGAATTCAGCAGATTCGACATTGCTGCTGAACAGATGACATGATGTCCGTATAGGAGCTATTCCTCACATTTTTGAAGGGGGGAAGCCCCCTTGCATCCCACACCACCTGCTAACTATATATTCCAACTCCAAGATCGCACTACACTGAGGAAAGGGATGAATTTCCCACACTGCACTGTACCATGAGCTCTGTACAATACTTGAGTTTATATTAGTGAATGCACTGTGCATTCGCTGATAAAAACTTTTGAACACGGAGATGTTCGGCAAGATGGAAATTCGAACATCCATGTTTCAATTTTCCATCTGCGAAGATTCTCCGTTCAAACTTTTGATAGTAAAACGTGCACACACACACACACACACACACACACACACACACACACACATATATATATATATATATATATATATATATATATATATATATATATATATATATATATATATATATATATATATATATATATATATATATATATATATATATATATATATATATATATATATATATATATATATATATGTGTTCATAGGTTCATAGTTGTTTATGTATATATATATATATATATATATATATATATATATATATATAAAAATAGGTTCATAGGCTCATATTCATTTACTAGGCTAATGACCACAAGGGCCTTTTTAAGCCTAGCCATGCATCCCAAATTTCTGATGAGCTCTGATACCCTTGATAAGTGTAAGCATGGGTCTGGGAGATGAACCATTTACAGTTTACCTGTTTGCATCAGATACATAGGTGCCAAACCAGGGATGAATTTCTGGTTTCCCATCCAATTGTCCAAGTTGTACTTGAATTGGATTAGGGAGGAACTCTGCTTCACATGGATAGGGAGCCTGTTCCATAGATGGGGGTAGTCTCTGGGGTACATACCTATCTCTCCAGCAGGCCCTACTTATATCACAGGCAAGGTTTAAGTCTTTAGAACAGGCAATTCTGGTACTGTTTGTTTCATGGGATATGCAGGAGGTCCATCAGAGTGGGGTCTGACAATGCCCTGTATGCCAGGCATAGATCTCCCCTCAAAAACCTGTAGAAGACAGAATACAGGGATAGGGCCTTGAGGCAGTCTGCATAGGACATATTACTTATGCCCTTTATTCTTTTAGTGAGGAACCTCTGTGGACATTCCAGTTGTTGGATATGCCTGCTTAGGTACATACTAAAGGGGGCATTGTCCTCAATGACAGGTATTATGAATGCTGAATACAGTAGAACAATGACTTCCTTGGATTTAGATGCCATACCTTTGTTTATAAGTTGAGAAACAGAATGATTTCCTCACCACTGTAGACACATGATGATCAAAGGCTAGATTACTATCTATGTGTGTCCGTAAGACCCCGACTACTGGGTCATCTCTAAGGGGTGTGTTGTCAATATGATAGTAACCAGGGATGGATGACTTCCCAAAGGATACTCTTATGCATTTCTTGGCATTTAGTTTTAGTCCATGACTCTGACACCAGTTGTTTGTCTGTGTCAGCCCCTCCTGTAGAACATCTGTGTCAGTGTGAGATTCAAGGATGGCTCCTAATTTGCAATCATCTGCAAATCTAGTCAGCCAGAGACTACTGACATTGGCCTTGACTTCCAAGAAGTAAATGCCAAAAAGGAGCGGTCCAAGGACTGATCCCTGAGGGACTCCACTTGTGACTGGCCTCTTTGTAGAGGTGGACTCCCCAATTCTAACTTCCTGGATCCTGTCTGTGAGCCAGTTGGCTATCCATTGGGTGATATGCGTGTTTGTACCTAACCTCTTGAGTTTGCCAACAATGCCTGAGTGGGGTATTGTGTCAAATGCCTTGTCCAGGACAAGATAGGCAGTGTGAACAATTTTGCCCTCTTCCATTGCTTTGGTGACCTTCTCAAAGAAGTCCACTAGGTTGAGTAGGCATGATCTTCCCTTTACAAAACCATACTGAGTTGGATCCAGTGTCTGGAGGTTTACTATATCTCTACTGATCATCTTCATGATAATTTTTTTCATGGCTTTACATACAAGACTAGTGAGACTTAAGGGTCTGTAGTTTCCAGGGTCTGTAGATGGCCCACCTTTGTGCAGAGGGATGACTGTTGCCTTTCTCTATTCATGAGGCATGAAGCCTGTTTGGAGGCTACAGTTAAACAGTAATTCCAGAGGCCCTGATAGGTTATGTTTCATGCATTTAAAAGGCATCCTGAGATATTGTCTGGCCAATTGATGCAGTGTTTTTGGTCTTAGAGAGAGGATTAAGGACCTGTTCCCTAGTGATAGTAGGGGGAGTTATAGTTGATATAATAAAATATATATTTTCCTGAGGGAAAGTTGAGGGGGAGAGAGAGAAGTACAGTTGGAGCTGAATTTATCAGCCAGGATGTTTGCTATATCTTCTGGCTCAGTATAGGTGGCTCCACTTACAATGAGCAATGCACACAATTGTTTATTGCCATTGAGGTTATGGACATAGCCGAAGAATGCTTTGTGGTTGTCCTTGGCCTGGGAGGCCAAACATACCTCAAATTTGGCTTTGGTAGACTTTATTTGTCCTCTGCGTTGTTTGGTTAGTTTACTGAGAGAGCTTTTATCCTGCTGGGTGCTGAACCTCCTGATTTTTGCCATGATGTTCTTCCTTCTGTTATACATCTGATTGATTTTGTGATTCCACTAGGGTAGCTTGTTTTTTGAGTTAGTTCTGTACTTCTTCCTGGTAGGTGCAGCTGCCTCTACACAGCTATTAACATGCTTGTACAGCGTTTCTGTGAACAGTTCTGCAAAGGCAGAAGTGTTCTCAGGGTTTATAGGGGCTTCACATTTTGCCAAGTTCTCACTTAATAGCAAGAGGTTAGCCTTAGAAATAGTTCCTGAATATTCCCGGTTTTATATAAATAAATATATATATATATATATATATATATATATATATATATATATATTTTTTATCTATATATATATATATATATATATATATATATATATATATATATATATATATATATATATATATATATACATATATATATCTATAGCTAATTGCCCTAGGGGACTTACAAGCCTAGCTAAGTTCTTACCCTTATTTCCATGATCAGCACCTATTGCCCCTGTCCAAGAGGGACACAGGTGGAACTCTCGGGGTGTATTTACAGTCACCTATGAGTAGTCTGTATGAAACAGAATAAGGTGACAGTGATTTCAGACGATCACCATAGGACAGATGCTGAAGAGCTTGAATTTTCCTTGTGAGGAACCTTTGTGGTTTCTCCAAATGTTGCAGGTGCTTAGAAAAGTACATACCAAAAGGGGTGTTGTACTCAGTTATTGGCCTGATGAGGGAAGAGTACAGGGAGGTTATAACTTCTTTTATCCTGGAGGAAATGCCCTTACATATGAGCTGAGCAATATAGAATGCCCTTCTTACCACTGTGGAGACATGGTGGTCAAATGTAAGGTTGCTGTCAACCAGTGTGTCCAGGTCTCTCACCACTGAGAGCATACTTAAGGTATTGTGTGGTAGCTAGCAGGAATATCACTTTTACCAAAAGGAATGATAATACATTTTTTTGCATTGAGTTTAAAGCCACGACTGTAGCACCAATCATTTGTTTGTTTAAGACCCTCTTGTAGGATGTTGACATCATTTGGAGATTCTATGACTGCTCTCAGTTTGCAGTCATCAGCAAACATCGTCAGCCCAGACCTTTAGTTTTTGCTTGTACTTTGGAGAAATAGATTCCAAACAGTAGATGTCCCAGGACCAATCCCTCAGGAGTACCACTGGTTACAGGTCTGCTGTTGGAGGTGGATTCCTCTATTTTGACTATATGAGTTCTATCAGTGAGCCAGTTAGTGACCCATCTAATGATATAAGGGTTGATGCCTAGTTGGGAGAGTTTGTCAATGATGCCCGAGTGGGGGACAGTGTCAAACGACTTGACCATTTTGTTTCTCCCATTTGAAGCTTCAGTGAATTCAGTCTTGAAGGAATGTAGGGGAAGCCATATGACAGGTTGGTTGAGATTTAACTGTCATTTTTTTTCTTTTGAGTTTACAAAAAATGCTAACAGGCTGAGAAGGGCTTAGTTTCTCGTTTAAGAAGTCAGACAAAATCAAGAAGGACGATTATATCTTCAATGAAGAAAACAAGGATTTAAGGAAGGAAGGCGAAAATAATAATAATAACAATAATAATAATAATAATAATAATAATAATAATAATAATAATAATAATAACATTTGTAAACCAGCTAGGCCCATTGGATACACTGTACCTTTTTTAGGGGTGACTTGGAAGCAATGTCTGGTTAAGTGACTTACTCAAGGTCACACAGTAAGCAAATGACGGCTGAGGGGAATCAAACCCTGTACAATAGGAACTACACCTCACAGCCTTATCCCTCTGCACCAATTGAGAGGGAACATATCACCAACAGATTATTATTTGGAGGAGTATTGTATTCTTTCACGATCTATTATTTAAAAGGGAATCCAGCCTTCTAAGAGGAGGCCCTTATAGTGCCATAGACAATTCTGGGATAAACTCCTTGCAAAGCTGAAGGCACAGCTTCATGGCCTGTGTTCCATACTGTTTTGCAAGGGCAAAAACATGGCTGCAGTTCAGATAATTTTGCCCTGCAGTTCTGGTGTGCCAACCCATCTAAATTTGAAGGGCAAAATGATGTATTATGAGATTACTTTTTGATGACGGAACACGCTACGTGGTTGATGTGACACTGGGAAGCAGCATCAACCCTGATTTTATGACAGGATTTATCTCTAAACTAACACTGAGGCTGCTGGGACTCTGGGAATGCACTATCCTTCTTAATTATAAAAGAACACAATACTTCTTTAAAGGAAAGGTTACACTAGCATCTTAGGAGGGATAGATTATGGCAGCATTATTTATACAAAGAACACTGGGGTAAAATGGCATTAGTCCCTGAAAGGACTACATTTGGAAAAAGATGCTATAGTATACATCATTCCACATCACATCAAACTGTATCATGTATTTGGGATATCTTATTACACATAAACATCTCATTCCCATTCCTTCCTCCATCTTGACAAATCTGTGGCTATTTGCTGTATTTTAGGATCATAGGAGAATACCAGGCTTAATGGCTTTGGGGCCCTTACAAGCCTAGCCAAGAGTTTATCCCCCAAAAAGAAACCACAATCAGCACCTGCTGCCCCTGCCAGTGAGGGACACAGATGGAACTTCTAGCACAAATTTGTGGTTGCCCATCCGCTCATCAAGATTGCGCTTTAAGAGGGTCTGCGATGTACTTTGCTTGATGTGTATGGGGAGTCTATTCCAGAGATGGGGCAGCCTCTGGGAGACAAACCTGTCTCTCCAGCAGGTTTTGTTAATGTCACATATTAGATTTAAGCCTTTTGATGGGGTACTACACGAGGAGTTAGACTTACGGATATGGAGCATCTCTAGTAGAGCAGGGTCTGAGATTGCCTTGTAGGTGAGACACAGGTCACCTCTGAGCAATCTGTATGATACAGATTAGAGTGACAGTGATTTGAGCCTGTCCACATAGGACAGGTGTTGAAGGCCATGGATTCTCTTTGTGAGGTATTTATGTGGCGTTTCCAGTTGGTGCAGGTGTTTGGAGAGGTACATACCAAATGGGGCATTGTACTCAATTATTGGCCTAATGAGGGAGGAGTACAGAGAGGTAATAACCTCCTTTTTCGTGGATGCAATCCCTTTACTTATGAGAAGAACCAAGTAAAAGGCTTTTTTGACCACTGCCGCTACATGATGGTCAAATGTGAGATTGTTGTCAACTTGTGTACCCAGGTCTCTCACCACAGGCTGTGTGCTTAGGGGGTTGCCGCTAATGTGGTAATCAATAGGGGTCATGTTTTTGCCGAAAGATATGATGATACATTTTTTTGCATTTCACTTTCATATTCTTCTCTACATTTCTCCTAACATATTTCCCTTCTTGTCTAGCCCTTCTGTTTTCTGTTACTCATGCTACCATGCCTCCCTACCTATAATCTTGGACTGTTACTCAAATCCTGTCTCTGCTACCAAACCCTACACCTTCCTATACCTACCATTCCTCCTCATACCTGTCTCTTCATCGGTACTATCAAATATATCCTAATTTCACAGGATACAGTAACTGAAGGTATGTTACTCACTGCTAAGGTCTTGTGTCTTAATAAAATAGAACTAGACTATTTCATTTTTAGTGAAATAAACACTTCATAGCTAATATCTTTCTGTTATAGAAAGACTTCAGTTTATCAATGTAAACAGTATTTTCCACAGTTCTGTTGTGCAATTGTTATCTGAAACCATAAATGCATAATGTAAAAGCAATTATATTATGTACTTCTGATGGAGCTTTTCTACCTGTGCCATCGCTGGAAATGGGCTTTGCCCAGCTGAACTATCTCAGACAACAAAGATAAATAAATGAAGAAGTAAATAAATAGCAGAGATTTTAGATCTGATGATGATGTGTATCTGGTAAAAATTTTCAAGGAAATGTTTAGAGAATGGCTACTAACTTTAAAACTATAAGCAACTTCTGCACTTATCTCTGGGAGTGAACAAATCAGATTAAGCAGTACAGACTTCTTGCAATGGCTAGGAATCCAACCTGGGTTAACTTCTTCGAAGGGAGCTATACTCACCACTACACCATCAATGCTCCTAAATGTACAGACTTCTTGCATTTCCCAAACCTGGATCAAGTGTTTGGATGGCAGCTATGTGCACCATTGCACCGACAATGCCATCACATACTTACAAAAGCTAATAACATGTGCTGAATATATGGCTGTTTATTAACAACAATTTAAATGAACTTGTCAAAAATTGCTACATCATACTTCTGTGGAAGACCAAAAGGTCAAACTCCTTTCAATGAAAACCACAGTCAGTTATTTTATTAAGCAAGGTCAGAACATCTCTCAGTGAACGTCCAGTTCGACCATTCATTCTAGTGTTGTATAGTGGTGTTAGTAAGTATTCATCAATGAAAGGGTCTTCAATGAAGGGTCATACTAACAAGGGTATAGCTAGGCATACTCACTGTACTCAAATCAGAATATTTTTTGGGCATCTCTCAGAAACTCTTTAGTTCAAACAGCACATGATGTTTAGAACTGTCTGAGCGATAGTCTACTATACAGTGCTATCTTAAACATGCTTTCCTAAGAAAGTGTACCTCTAAAATAGCATTTTTATGGTTACAAGTGGCAACACTTGCAAATAGTGTCTCTTTCTGAAGTGTATAGGTGCAGCCTTATGAGAGTTGAGTACATTTGTTTAAATGATAGGTGGGTAGTGGGGGCAACACCATAAGGTTTTAGTACAAAATAAACATTTCTGGCGATACCACTGCATACTGACATAAGGAATGTGTCTTTTACTGCCAGAGGATTTGACAAATACATATCAGTAATATTTTTATAACACAGTGGCTGATAGTAACTTGTTATTTTTATACTATTTGCAGTAACACTTAAAAAAAAAAAAAAAAAAAAAAAAAAAAAAACAATTTCAGGATTTGAAGCAGAAATAACTGCTGCAGACAAATCCGGACATTTCAGCAGAATTTTGTATACAGCTAAACATACAATGACATTTCTTTAATAAAGAGTTAGACAGCTATAACAGGGCATACTTATTTCAAAACAGTTGTAAACTGCATCATTTAGCTTTCTTCCTGAGTGGAAGGCAAATATTTGTAAGTGTTTAGTTTATTTTGTTTACCCAGATGGTATATTGGACATACCTGTGTTTATTTTCAGGTATGACCTAGGACAGCAGAGTCAGAAACACATCAAAGTAAATTACTGTAACAAAAAAGGATGTATTACATAATGCAACATAAATTACGCAAGTGATGATTTCAAACTGAGTTTATACAGGGACCGTTTACATATAATGACAAAGATCATTAACAAGCAAATTAAGTTAATTCACAAAGTTGTAAGGAATACGCTAGAATAAATTTCAGTTAAGCCTCAGATTATTCAAAGCATCATCCTAGGATATCCTTTGAACATCACAGCATCCCCATTTCCTAAAAGTTTTATGCAGAGGCCTTGGAGCAATACTGTTTTAGTACACTGGCAAAATCAATCATTTCTATCTCTATCTGAATTATTATTTTTTTTTTTTTTTTTGCTTTCTCCTTCTCACAAGCAACATCATGTGCCAGTCTGCGTTTTAAATCCACTCTGGAAAAACTGTTCATCTGATGGTCACACCCACTTTCCCAGTGAATTGTCCACCAGACTAAACCCATTCCTAAGCCGTGGTCGTCAGTAAAGAACATGGACACCATGCATCTGTAACAGTGGGCTGACTTGTGTACTACATAGAGGGTTACATGTTTTTTACCAGCTACACCGTTTAGGCAGGAGTAATACGGTGCTACATACGTTATCATTTTGACATCATAAACTAACTTTGCAAACACAGACTTTCTTTGTCATGCAGATTTATTCCTTTCCCAGGAAATAATGAAAAAAAGGCAGTAAACTATTAATGAACTAGTGAGAAACATAATCCATTCATAAAACTTGACATACAGACCATATTTTATACATTTGAATAAATAGTTAATAACTGGAGAAACATATGATAATTAAAAAATAATTTTTGATACTGAAAATGTCTTTACCTATAAATCTGAGCATTACAAAAGCTATACATGTAGAAATCTACAGATGTTATGGCCAAACTCAAAGTACAGTTTTTTAACTGGTATAGTGTTTCTTTATTAAGTTTTGGTAAACCTGGCAAGCCCACCAAGATCACTCACATGTCTTATTTTATGCTTCTATGCTCTGTGTTGAGTGATCAGCAGTTGTGATTTCAAGTTGTTCAGATCAGTTCTCTGATACTGTTCCCCAAAGAAATTACTGTAGGCATATTTTCTGTTTGTGCAGGGCAGTGATTCAGTCTGAATGTTATTTTTTTCTTTTCTGTGGTTGTATGATCATGAAGTTAGTATACATAATGAATGAATGAGTGGGGGTGCTGGGGGCTTTCCTCTTTAAACAAAAAATGTTTTTTTGCATGTTTCATTGAGGAAAAGTGCAGGTGTGTTATCCAGTTGAAGTTTCTGGGAAGTACAGGGGATCCATTATTTTCAATGAAATGTCAAAACAGAACATTTAGGCCATGAAGACAAAACATAAATAACCAAGATGGTAGCTGATATTTCACACTTCATGGCACATTATATAATAGTATTTTGTTATTGTTTTGTATGCGTTTACTGGCTCTGCCCTTGGTCATCACTTAAGACAGTATGTTTTTCAGTTCTTCTTGTGGATGTTAAGTAGAAAATAAAGCATAAAGAACCAGGAAAAACAGGAGCATAAGATTGTTTAGCAAAACTGAAAAAAGCTTTATTAACAAGAATATCTGGTACACAGCCAAATACTAAGTGTTAGAATTACAACTACAATCTGGATCTCATACTGAACTGCATGCAACTCTGGTATTTTTATGATATACTGTTAAGTAAGGTGAAGACAAATAATGTGGTACTACAAACAAAAGTTGGAACCAGTTTTAAAAATTAATGCCATTACCTTTCAGTGAAAACTATTCATCAAACATGTAATGTCCACTTGTTAGTAGAAGTTCTGAGTGTGTTTTCAAGGTGTTTCAAATCTACTGTGAAAAAACAGGCTTTTACAATTAATAATTTACTTTTACTATGTGCTTTGCTATTAATGTCAGACTAACTTGTATGCAACACAGGGTTTCAGTGTGAGGTTCAATTCACAGGGAAAGACCAAAACACCTTCAACAACTGTATGACCACAGGACAAGGACAGAAAACTGTTATTGGTTAAACATTTCTGGACAGACAGCTGGACCAGTAGACAAGTAGATTGGGCAGGAAACATAGAAGTAACACAGCTAGCTAGCTAATAAAGGGGTCTATATTAAACGTTTGAAGTCTGAAAACATTGAATCTCATATTATCGACATCATATGAGTGATGTTTTGAAATATCGAATGTTTCAATGGAGATCACCGTAGGGAATTCTTCCCTTCACTTCAATGTAGTGCGATCTTGGAGTTGGTATATTTAAGTAGCGGGGGGTGTGGGAGGTGCAGGGGGGCTTGCCCCCCTGCATAGAGCATTCAGGTATGTTTTTTGTTTTTACTGTGTTTACATTTTCAGTTCGATGTTTGAAAACATTGCTCATATGGAGTCGACCATATGAGATTTGAAGTTTTCAGACTTTGAACTTTTAATATAGACCCTAATAAAGACAGTGGATGGAAGACACCAGAGAAAAATTAAACTGTGTGCTAATAGCTCAAGGCTGACAAGTCAGTTTCAAGAAGAGCATGGACAGCATTGTTGTTAGAAGACAAGAAGAGTCAAAGGGTAAACTGAAAAGGATAAGAAACTCTGGTCATATCTCGTAAAATGAGTAGAGCAGGTTTTGAAGAAAGTGAAATTGTCTGCTATAACACTGCGCTTGGTTTGTAGTGCTTATATAGTAAGGGTCAGTTAATAATATCCTCATTCATTTCTTACATTAACAATATTTTATCTGATCAAATCTAGTACTGGTGGTGCAGCAGGATAAAGCCCTATTACAGCTCAGATGACCCAAGTTCAAATAATGGTTATAGCAGAAAGGATGCTGGAGTCCATCCTGGTGGGAGTAGGGTAGAGTGGTGGTGTTGGACTTATACTGCCACTACCCCTTGAAGGAAGTGTCAGAGTGCACACGGGTAGCCAGCGGCAGATATCTGAATCACCAAGTCATTGATAGGTGGTAGCTTTCTGAACGAGTATGCAGTAATACATGCTTGCAAGGGGAGGGTTTTGTGGACCACTACAGTGATCTAGTTCACTCATCCTTCCCTCCGGTGGAGGGGGCAGTTAGGCCATTAAAAATGCTGTCATTGTCAAGATTGCTGGTGACAGCGCAAAACACCCTCATGGATGCTCACATATACAATAAAACATTCCAGCTAAAGACCAAACCCCCAACCCCGACAAACTGGCATCACCATGAATGAGTAGAACACAACAGTCTGTAATGCTCTAGTTCATTGTTTCTGCTGGTCTAGTAATGCATTTTAAATTATACACAGATATGATTTTGAAGAGGACTGCATATATTTCTGATGATGGACAAACAAAACACATCCCTTTTCAAGCAGAACAGTGCAACAGAGCTTTCACTGTAGAATCACCAAAAAAACGACACCTTATATGCTACAGTATTCCTTCTTCTAATGCTATGCACACAGCACTGATGTAATCACCAAAAAAGACACCTTATATGCTACTGTATTTCTTCTTCTAATGCTAGGCACACAACACTGATATAATCACCTAAAAATAACACCTTATATGCTACCATATTCCCTCCTTCTAATGCTATGCACACAGCACTGATATATGTTGCAGTGTAAAAGGATGGCATCTGTATACCATGCTCAGCTTTTATAAACTACCTTTACTAAAATTTCACCAACTTTGCGACAATTAGGATTTTGGGCTTTAATTACTATGCTGCAAAAAAGCAGTCAATCTGCTGTTATTTTTCTTAAGCAGTGTTGATTCCCTGCAGTGAAAAATCATATGCTACAAATAGATATAAACACAAAGAACAGTTGTAATTTATGAAACATGTCTGCATGCATACAGAATGATGTCCCTGTCCAGTTTCCTTTCACTTAGCTAAGCATCGTATCATCATATCCATGCTTTATTTTATTCACTCTTTAACATGTTTCTTAATACATTTATCAATTAAATGTTGTATCCTCACCTTCCTATTACTTGCTGTTTTCTTTTTCAGTCAAGAGCCTTTGTGCTTTTAATTTTTTTATCTTCTCTTCCTACTGTAACTAATACATTTTCCTGTTTTTTTCTGTTTAATTTCGTTATTTTGCTGAAATGTCCCAAAATTTTCACTGACTTTATTTTCTCCGTTATACAAAATGATACCCCCTGTCCTAATTCTCTGATTCTTTTTCTTTTTGAACTCTGTCTACCCTGGTATCTTAACATCTTGGCCACGATTGTCCGTATCATGGCTTACTATCATGCAATGTGCAGGTCTTCTTGATGCAATTCACTTTAGTGTGGTTTTCTTACTCAATTGTATGAAAAGTTTTAGAGGTTACCATCTGATGAGAGATGGGAGTATTGTACAATATTTTTACACCAGGAGAAAAACAAACATAGCAACATACCTCTTAACTGTCCAGAATTTTGAAAAATATCCAGATCTGTGCCTTGCCACTCATAAAATTTGTGGTTTTCTGGAAAAAAAAATTGAGGACTAAAGTAAGTAAATAACAGACATTTGAGTTTCAGACTTCATATCCTTCATTAAATGTACACTAATAAAACCTGTTTAGTAACTTTGTAAGTTTATAGGAGCACTATTTAAAACTGATCCCTCATAGTGGGCCTTTGTCCCCTATTATTTTTGGCATTGTCAAGAATTCTTGTGCTAAGAGGTTAAGAGATGGAGCCAGATGGATAATTAACAAATGAGCCTCATCCAGCTGAATAATGTTTTGTCACACACCTGTTTATTCTGAAGTTATTCCACAGAGCATAAATAGTTGTTGAAAGAATGCGTATCCATGTCAAAACAGCAAGGAGACAAAAATCATGTCAGTCAACATTGACAAAGTAAACTCACCAGGTACTAATGCTGGAGAGAAGGGCTTACTTAAAGATACTTACTCCATGGTCACGCAACAAGAGGGAAAGGGAAACACCACAAAAGTTATGTGTTGCAGGCAGCAAATTTACCGACAGAGATTATTCCAAGATGTTTTGACTCAGCAACACAAAGAAGGACCACTGATAACACAAAGAATTTAAGAAATTCTCACTCACACTTAACTGTAAAACAAATCATATGCTGTGCATTCCAGGCATACCCTACACAATGAGAAAATTCAACAAAAAACAGAGCAAATTAAAGAAACATTCAGTTTCACTACTCACAGATGTTTTTCTTTACTGACTGCATCTGACAAAACTGGATCCACAGAAATCACATGTTATTGAGAGTGTATGAGTCTTTGGAACCCAGGTCTTAGTGACAAGATACCCCCACCTCGATCACTAGTAATCAGAAATGCCCCAACCATTCCCAGCACAACATAACATGTATGCAGTCTCCTGGCACAATCATTCTCTCAGTAAAGCATCTGGATATGTGCTTGGCTGCTCATTTGCATAGTGCAATTGTACATAAGTGAGACATTCATGACATACCATAAGGGACAGACTGTAGTATAAATTCTACCCATACTGCTCCAGCAGTCTGAGAAAAGTGATACAATGAGCACAAGCAGGCAACAGCTGAAATGTGCCTGACACACTTTTCTACCTCATCCTGTTTGCCTAGACCCCACTCAAAGCAAGATCTCTATGTATTATGTTAGCCTGTGGGGGTCCCGACACCATTTGTACTGCTGGTGTCCCAGATTAGTACAGCCTCAGCTAATTTCAACATTTTATCCATGTCTAAATGATCTGGGAGAGCACATTTATTTTTTTTATTTATCCTTTGTTGACAGTTTTAGTCCCACTAGGCTAGTAGCGTCTTTTCAGGGGAGATTTGAGGTGGTATTTATACTACTAGGGGAAAATTTGACCATGGCATCAGGGAACTTCCCTTACTCTTTTTGATAGGTGCTGTGGGATCTTTTACATCCACCAGAGCTACCACCAACTAGCAGGTGGGGCATCGGTTTAACATCTCATCCAAAAGGTAGTGTACTCCTTATACTGCCCTACAGGGTCAATAATCGATCTACCTGGTGTGGGAATAGAATGCACAGCTTTCTGCACCAAATGTGAGTGTGCTTCCTGTTGCACCACTGACACTGATGTCACTCCATTTTCTGTTAATTTCACAATGGTAAATGGGAAGAGTATCTTTTCTGTCATATTCTTACAATATCAGAATTAAAAGAAAAGCAGCTCCTTTCTGATATTCCTACAATACTAGTATTTAAAAGAGAATGATCCCCTCTCTCATATTCTTACGGCACTGGAATTAGAAGACTTTCCTTAGCTCAGGCAGAGTTTGTTTTCCATGAGATCCTTCTGTTTTATTCATTGCAGCAGGAGTGGGGCTAAGACATGCGAGGTTAAGTAGCTTTCCATGGTTTCTATCACAATAGATAAACTGCATCCTTCATGAAATTCTTTGCTTTACAGCAGCAGGATACATATCAGTAGTGGGAGACTGTAGGAGTTATCATCTCCTGTCAAAAGATATCTCAAGTGTCTCTGTGGTGCAAGAAATAATTCAGAAGCATGCATAAAAGTAAAATGGAATCATTTGGTCAACGGAATTGTTTATGCAGTCCACTGCCTTCTCCAGTACTTCCAAAAGATGGCTGAACATATGCATTTCAGATCTCAGTTTTTTATAATTTGTGTGATTACACATGGATACATTTGCTTTCTGAGAATCCAACTATTCGGGAAGACCCCTTGCCCTAGCATAGGTTTATTACAATCTCTGACATGTACATGATGGACTCCAGTATCTAGCATTGTCAATGTCAATTTTGTTTTCACTCTTTCTCAAGCACACTATCTAAAAAGACTCTTGCGCTTGTTTCCTGACAAGCAGTTGTGGTATCAGCTGCAATGACACCGCGGCCCCATGCCAGAAGTAATGCTAAATACAGAACAGTGATTGAAAAACCTATACAACTGTTTTTCTTTTTCTTTCTTTTTGTTATGTTAATGAAATAGCATTTTTGTGAAATATTTTATGTTGCTAATCATCTACCTTTTTTTAAAACAAAAATGCTTTGCAAATACTTTAAATGCAAAAAAAAAAAAAAAAACAATCCTAAATAACATTTTACAAACATAGACTTGTAGTCTGATGACACTTTATGCACAACCATTTTTTTTGTGGCATAATGTGACTTTATTAGTAAATTCCACTCCTAATGTGCATCTAAAATGTATTTTTCTAGTCATTATTTATTGTGCAGTTTCTGCTTTGCTTCAGATTTTCCCCAGAAATTCGAACATTGCTAAGCTGGCAGATTTTAATGTAAATACTTTTAGGAACACATACTACATTGTGCGAATGAATGTATGTCTTTATCTGTAGTTGCCATTTAACATGTTGCCACAACTGATTTCTCCAGACATTAGCTCTTCCAAGTGCTTACTTAGCTTGTCTCTGTAACTAATCTCTGGGATGTTAATGGAAGTGGTTTAGTTCTCAAAAACGGTTACTAAATTTTGCCTGGAATGTTTAACTTCTTTTGCTATTCCCAAGTTTAATTAAACAGATGCTCATGAATACTATGATTCTACTACCAGCTACCTTTTCTAAAGAATTTTCATAAAGGGCATTCTAGTGTTTTCCTACACTATCCCAAAATGGCATATTCTAATGGAATCTGCTAGTGTTTTTCAAGGTGGCCCATTGTCGTATAGAAGAAATGAAAAAGCGCTGTCTTACTCAATCCAGTCATTAACTAATCCAGATCTGAACCCTGTCTAGCCACTACCAGCCTTTACAGATACAGTCGCATTCCATTATGCTATTTTGGACATAGGTTGAAGACCACAACTGTGAAGTGAATTGCCCTCATGGATATTTCTGAAAACTCACAAAAGATATTTTTTCCATGTAGGAGTGATTGCTGCAGGACCCCTTAAATCATATTTAACTCTAAGAAGCACACCTTTAGAGACATAGTGGATTATATAATCATATCACTGCCCCCATATTTGCTGTGACTTCTCACACTGTTAAAATTTGCATTTATAAATCACATTAAGTATCAATGCTCTTCTGTCATTAATAACTCATACTCTAGTTTTTTTTTTTTTTTTTTTAAATTTTTTTATTTCATCCTGCAGAAACTCTGCAGTACCAAATAATATATCTAATCTCTTCTTTGGCTGGTGAGTAACAAACTAGAAAATATGTGTTTCATCTTGGATCAAATACTTGCACATCTCATATCCTGTTTTTTTTATCTTTTTTCATTTTCAGATCTCACTTCTTCAACTTCCAAAAGCTTTGGTGAAGGACTAGAGAGAGCTTTCCTAGTACTGTATGTCACAATACATTTATTTATTTACATATATTTATTTGACGCATTTATTACACTTGTTAACTTCTTGGTCGGACTGGTCCAAGGACCATTTGCAACTATAACCCTGGCCACTGTCAACAAGGTTACCATAAGCAGTTAAAAATGGAACGGTTTATAACAATAATATAGTGCTAATATCTTGTTCGTGGATAACTATTTGCAGGCATTCTGTTGACCATTACTTTGCTTTGACAAATTATTATGGAAAGTATTTAAATAATGAAACAAACATTTAAGAAAAGTAGGCAAGCCAAACGTTTACAAACCAGGTTATCAGGAGAAGGAAAACATTACAAGTAAGTAACTGTTCACAACGAAGCAAGTTTTCAAGCTAAATTGTGACAATGTTTACAGAATTGTTTATAAGTGAGTAACTGAGTTCTTTGGGTAAACTTATACAAGTTTGCATTGGTGAGTCTCTCACCTTCTGTTTTTTTCTGGCAATATAAAAACTCTTTCCCTGGGTATTGTAGAGGCTTTGGTCAAACATTGGGAAATAAATATAGCGGTAAGGAAACTCATCACTTCAGTGAGTTTCATGTAGTGACTTTTGTCATAACAACAGCCTTGCGTCCTGGTTACACAGACTAGATGTTAGCATGGATCCATAAGAAAATGACAGTCATAGATTTTGCTAACATGGCCCACAAGACTACTTCCAACAGAAGATAGCTACTCTCATTCCTGATATGGGTTGACAGCAGATTCTAGTTAGGTAGACCCACTTTGGAGAAGTTCTTTTCTCAAATGTTAAGGCAAGGTTTGGTCTGTGCATTGACAGGTAATTATATGATGAAATGAGGGGGCACATGCTGAATTTGATTAACAGACAATTAACCTGGGTCGAATAAAAATCTTGGTAAAAGAGTTACAAGGCAGGACAGCTGAAATGTAGCTCAGGCAGTGATTGATAACCAATGTACTTTCCTTAGAGAAAGATCTAGAAGAAATAAATCTACTGACTAACTGCTGACTAACTTTAACACTTAGAATAGAAGGAACTAGAAAATAAATAAAACCGTTCCCAACAGGCCATAATAATATTAACAAAAAGAGGGCTGCATGCCGACCCCATTGCCACTCCCTGAATTGTTTAAAAAAATGTCCCTCAAAGTATATGTAATTGTGTGCTAACACCAACTCCATCAATTCACAATAGGTGTTTATTTAATCCTGAGAAAAACCCAAAACTTGAAACAAGAATTCAGAAAACCACTCAAGGCCCAACTGGTGGGGTATACAACTAAGTAAATCTTTAACATCTTTAACATCAATTGTAATAAAATCTATAAATAAATAGAATTGCTTTAAGTGTAGTTGTTAGGAGTTCCAATGTTTGGATACATAACAGGAGTAGAATGAGTCACCAGCAGCAGTGCTGTTACCTAGGCAACCCAGTACATTATCTGTACAATGGAAGTAGTGTTTCTAGCCTTGAATAGGGATGATAAATGGGTCTATATTAGATGAACGAATGCTTAAAATGTTGAGTACGACATGCTCGACAGTTTTTAAGCGAACGTTCATCTAAGCGAAACCCCAGAATGTCGAAATAAGGAGTTTCAAAAAGTTATAGTTGGCCAGCCATCAGGAAGCTGACGGCTAAAATGTACTTTACACCATTACAACCTCCCTCCCCAAAAAAAACAAAAAATCCCCAAAAACAAATCGACAAACAAAATAAAGTGGGGGACTTTGCCCTCCACCCCCCCCCACTTAAATATACTAACTTATGACATCGCACTACAGCAGAGGACTGTCATAGCATTACACAGGTTGAACGTCGAGACCGCACCACAGTGGAGGACTGTAAGAATGGCTAGACAGGGTGAACATTCTGACGTCAGTCGTTGGCTTCCTGATGGTTGGCCAACTATACCTTTTCGAAACTCCTTGTTTCAACATTCTGAGGTTTTGCTTAGATGAACGTTCACTTAAAAGCTGTTGAGCGTGTCATACTCAACATTTAAACATTCGTTCATCTAATAGGGAACCGATAAAACTTGGTCTATGGCAATTCTAGGGGGGAGGTTTGGGGACAGGATGAATAATGGAGTACATGGTGTGGTAAAATTTGAGCTAAATTTATCTGCTAGGACACTGGTTATTTCCTTGGGATCTGAGTGGGTAGTATTATCTCCGACAATCTCAAATAATATTTGTGCATTACTCCATAGTTTCCTGATAGAGTGGAATAAGGATTTATAGTAACTTTTGGTGGCAATGGCTACCTTGAGTTCATACTCAGCTTCAGACCTCCTAATGGTGCATTTATGACTTTTGCTAGCCTATCTTTTTGAGGAGGGGTGATGGAAATTTATTGTATGAATTCATATTTTTGTTTTAATTAAACAATTTATTACAACAAAATTGAGTCTTTGGAACTGGACAGATATGGATTTACTCAGCAGTGAGGAAGTCCATGTGTTCGGGTATACGTTTGGGCATAATTTTTCACTTCCTAACATTGAGCAGAGCCATCATGATATGATCTAAATTAGACTTAACTACACTGGAATGTCTGGGGTACAGGCTCTGCCTGAAAAGGGACCATGGGAGCAGAAAAAACATTAGCCAGTGTGCAGAGGCTATGTTGAGCTAGAAAGACTTATCAGTTATCTCCTCCCATGCTGACACATGCTGGATGCCTACTAGAATGATATCAACTACTCTGCCAGTTGTAAAGGCAATTACTTTAACTCTGAATTGTGGACATATTCTTGGTGATGGCAGGATACTAAAGTCCAACATCTTCCCACCCTCAAACACATACATAAAACAAAACAAAAACACATAAATAGCAAGCTCCATCATGTTCTTCTGCATGTCCCTCTGGGCAGAGTGCCTAAGATCATTTACTTTACTTACACAATTGCACTTTATAAGCACTTACATGAGTGCATGGATCATGCTATCCCAAACAGAACCAAAATGCTATCCTCCAAAAAAAAAAAGAAGCCAATCTGGTGGTCCCCTGCCATAAACAAACTGTACAACAGAAGAAAGAAACTGTTGCAAAAGAGAGTAAATTTTCATGAGTGGAGGAGCTCCCTGGTCAGCCTCAATAAGAAGCTGCGATCCCTGATAAAATCCCCCAAAGCTAGTTATGAAAACAAAATTAACACTGATTCTAAAGACAACCACAAAGCATTCTATAGCTATGTCAAGAATCTCAATGGCAACACTCAGATCTGCTCTGCATTACAGCACAATGGCATTAAATATACAGACTCAACTGATATTGCCAACATCCTGGCAGATAGGTTCGGTGCTAACTTTACTCCCCTCTCACCCCCTAAAGAGCCCATCTCTATACCAGAAGAATGCAAAGTTCCTGTAATCACGGCTGCACAGGTAAAAACCACACTCTCTAAAGCCAAGAACACAGCATCCATGGGACCAGACAACATCCCAGGCTGCATTTTACACGAACTACAGAACAAACTTGCACCCCACCTAAGTACCATGTTCAATCATAGCCTTACCTCAGGCTTTGTATCTGCTGAATGGCGCACAGCGACGGTTATCCCACTTCATGGGGGGGGGGGAGCCACCATAGACCCCGGGAACTACTGCCTCATTAGCCTGATGAGCCTGGTCTGCAAGGTCATGGAATGTATCATCATGGAACTTATAAACAAAGACATTGGTAATCTCCAAACTATGGACCTCACCCAGTTCGGGTTTGTAAAAGGTAGATCATGTCTCCTAAACCTGATAGACTTCTTTGAAGCAGTCAACAAAGCCGTAGATGAGGGTAAGGTGGTTCACACAGCCTATCTAGATCTTGCCAAGGCTTTCTACACCATCCCCCACTCTGGAATTATAAAGTCACTAAACTAGGTATAAATCCCTATGTCACAAGATGGGTTGCCAACCGGCTCACTGACACAACCCACACTGTGAAAGTAGCAGACTCCAAATCTGACTTCAGACCAGTGACAAGTGGTGTACCACAGGGTCCTCTCCTGTTTGGTATCAACTTCTCTGAAGTACAGGCTAACAAAGAAGGTCTTTGGCAAATGAAGTTCGCAGATGACTGCAAACTAGGAGCCATAATCGAAACTCCTAACGATGTGGACATCCTACAAAAGGGGCTGACTGAGACAGATGCCTGGTGTCAAAGCCATGGCCTCAAGCTCAATGCCAAAAAGTGCATTGTCATCCCCTTTGGTAAAAACTCTGTACCCATGAACTACAACATAGGCGGTAGTATACTTAACACCGAAAGTGTGATGAGACCTAGGGACACAGATGGACAGTAGTCTTTCCTTTGATAATCACATCACCACAGTAGTCAGGAAATCCTTCTACATGGCACACCTCATCACAAAAGGTTTCTCATCCAGAAAAAAAGAGGTCATTGTTCCCCTCTACTCATCACTCATTAGGCCCATTATAGAGTACAATGCCCCTTTTGGTATGTACCTCACAAGACATCTACAACAACTGGAAAGGCCGCAGAAATACCTCACAAAGAGGATTACCGGCCTCAAACAGATACCCTACACAGACTGTCTCAAAAAACTCCAACTTTACTCTGTCGCATATCACCTACTCAGAGGTGATCTCTGCCTAACATATAAAGCTATGTCAAACCCAGAGCTGTTGGACATGCTCCACTTAAAGAAATCCCAATCCCTCCGAGCTACATGCTCTAGGGACCTAAACCTTGTCACCACAATAAACGGAACATGCCAGAGGGATAGATTCCTGTCCCAGAGACTTCCCATACTCTGGAATAAACTACCTATCTATATCAAACAAAGCTCCTCATTAGCACTCTTCAAGAAAAATCTTGATGATTGGATGGGAAATAGGAAATTCACCCCGTGGATCACTTCTGTGGCTCTGCTCGACAGTGGCACAGGAAAATAATTTTCTTGGGTGGCAAAAGCCAGGGTACCTTTTTGACTGGGCTTGTATAGGCCCTAGGGCGAATAGCCTAGTACCTACCTATGAACCTATGAATTTCCACATTAACTATTGCCAGGTCACATTCATATTTACTGGGAAACAGGGATCTATGGCCTTCATTAAGTTACAGATTGTGGCACTGTTAAGATGGTTTCTGTCACCTATTCTTCTCCTGCATCAAGAGGATGAAGTCATCTGTGACCAAAGCAATGTCATTAATGGGTGCAAACATTCTGGAACTTAACAGTTTAGGTTCACAACCCTGGTGACTTTTAGAGGTTATATGTCCAGTGGATGCAAGAGTGGGTGGTGGGGTGTGTTTATTTTGCAATTCAATGGAGATGCAGGGTTTTCTTAGTGTTGGGCAGGAATTTCTTAACCACCTCGGTACAAGCTGGGGGTTGCACTCTGTAATGAGTTGTAGTACTTTTCCAACTGAATGGGGGATCTGGTGAGAGAGAACTTGTGGATTGAATAAGTACTTGTATCTGTCATAGACTTTGTCAATGACTGATCGGTTCATAGGTAAGTACTAGGCTATCTACCCGAGGGCATCTATAAGCCTAGCCAGAATGTGTTGGCTTTCACCACCCCCTTAGATTTGTTCCCCGTGCCTCTGTCCAGCAGAGCCATTAGTTCCCTGTGCCTCTGTCCTGCAGAGCCACTGCAGTGATCTCTGGGGTAAATTTTCTGTTTCCCATCCACTCGTCAAGGTTCCTCTTGAAGAGTGTTAGTGAGGTGCTCTGCCTAATATAGATTGGAATCCTGTTCCAAAGCATGGGGAGTCTCTGGGACAGGAATATATCCCTCCAGCACGTCCTATTTATCACTGTGGTGAGGTTTAGATCCCTAGAGCATGTGGCTCTTGGGGATTTGTTTTTTAGGTGGAGCATGTCCATCAATTTTGGGTTGGACATGGCCTTGTATGTCAGGCAGAGATCACTTCTGAGTAAGCAGTATGCAACCGAGTACAGCTGGAGTTTCTTCAGTCGGGCTGCATAGGGCATCTGTTTGAGGCCAGTAATCCTCTTGGTGAGGTACTTCTGTGATCTTTCCAGCTGTTGCAGGTGTCTTGTAAGGTACATCCCAAATGGGGCATTGTACTCTATGATGGGTCTGATGAGTGATGAGTAGAGGGGCACAATAACCTCTTTTGTTCTAGTTGCAGACCCTTTTGTGATTAGGTGGGCCACATAGAAGGATTTTCTAACCACCTTTGCAATATGATTACCAAAGGAGCGATTACTATCTACTTGGGTCCCCAGATCCCTTATTACATTTTCTGTATTTTGGGGATTATCACGTATGTGGTAGTTCGCGGGTTTTTCCAAAGGGGATGACTATGCACTTTTTGGCATTTAGCTTGAGGCCATGATTTTGACACCAGGTATTCATCTCAGTGAGACCCTTCTGGAGGATGTCTGTATCAGCCAAAGTGTCAATTATGGCCCCCAGTTTGCAGCCGTCTGTGAACTTGGTCAGCCATAGTCCTCCTGTGCTTGCCTGTACCTCTGAGAAGTATATACCGAACAGGAGGGGTCCCAGGACTGAGCCCTGGGGGATGCCACTTGTAACCAGTTTAGAGTCAGACCTAGGGCCTGCAACTCTCACCGTGTGGTTTCTAACAGATAACAATATTGTGTTATTAGTAAGCATAAAACAGTCACTATAATGTTTCAAAGTACTAAGTGCAAGCATCCCATGCTGACCAGTGAGGGTTAAAAAAAAGGTAGTTACATGGACTGGTGTGGATTGTTGCATAAATTATATCAGTTATACTGGAGAGCTAGATTAAGATTCTACAAGAGAGATATAATAGGTGTAATTTATGGATTCAAATGCTTTCTTCAGGTCTATGAAACATGCTCTGGTTAGTTTACTTTGATCCATATTTGATAGGTAGTCTGTGTGTTAGAGTAAGTAAGTATATTAAAGCACTTTGGGAAATCATGCTGGACTTGAATGGGCAACCTCTCCTTCGACCACCTCATTGCCACTGTGGTCAGAAAGTCCTTCTATGTGGCACATCTCATTACTAAGGGTTTTGCATCCAGGAAGAAAGAGGTCATTGTCTCCCTCTACTCTTCCCTCATTAGGCCAATCATAGAGTACAATGCCCCATTTGACATGTACCTCACTAGACACCTGCAACAGCTGGAAAGGCCACAGAAGTACCTCGTGAAGAGGATTTTAGGCCTTAAACACATATCCTACATGGACAGACTCAAAAAACGCCAGCTATTCTCTGTCTCATATAATCTACTAAGAGGCGATCTCTCTCGACTTACAAAGCCATGTCTGACCCAGCTCTGTTAGAAATGCTACATCTAAAGAAATCCCAATCCCTCCACACCACATGATCCAGAGACCTCAACCTCATTACCACAATCAACAGAACATACTGGAGGGACAGGTTCATAACCCAGAGACTGCCCATGCTATGGAATAGACTTCCCATACATGTCAAGTAGAGCACCTCACTGGCCCTCTTCAAGAGAAATCTTGATGAGTGGATGGGAAATAGAAAGTTCACCCTGGGGATCACACCAGTGGCTCTACTTGATAGAGGCAATGGGAACTAATGTTGGGTGACACGATACCAGGGTACTTCTATGGGCTAGGCTTGTAAAGGTTCCAGGGCCATTAGCCTAGTACACACCTATGAACCTATGTATTTCTTTACATATCCTATGAGCCGTCTATATACTACATTTTCAAAAACTTTGGCTGGCAACTGAAGGTTTGCAATGGTGCTTAAGGTGAGGAAACACAGGAGTACTTTAACAAGGGGGAGAGGTAATGGCATGTGTTTAAACTTTGGTGGGAACCTTGCTAGACATTAAAGAAAATATAAGAGTTATTGGTTTAGCCAGAAAAGGGGCAGTACGTTTTAGGAGTTTGGGGTGAATTAAATTACCAGAATGAGCATTACATTTGTTGTTTATTGTTCTGACGAGTATATTAATGGTGGAGCAGTGAACTGTGCCCAGTGAAACTTATGAAACACATAAAACTCCATAAGAAGGCAACATGAGTATTCATAAATGGACAGTTAAAACAGTTAGACAGATTGAGGACTTTCTTATCTATGTATGTATGGCTGCATTAAGCAGAATACTTTAGAGGATAGCCTGGTCTCCCTGTAAATACAGGAGTGCTCAGGCCATGCTCACTTTATGTGCTTACTTCCCATTCCTGGTTCCCAAGAGCTGGCATGGATGATTTTGGAATATGTGGGTATAATGTTAAGCTCTCCGTTGTTATCTCTAGTGAGAAGTGACGTCTGCGGATGATTTTGGAATATGTGGGTATGATGTTAAGCTCTCCGTTGTTATCTCTAGTGAGAAGTGACGTCTGCGGATGATTTTGGAATACGTGGGTATAATGTTAAGATCTCCGTTGTTATCTCTAGTGAGAAGTGACGTCTGCGGATGATTTTGGAATACGTAGGTATAATGTTAAGCTCTCCGTTGTTATCTCTAGTGAGAAGTGACGTCTGCGGATGATTTTGGAATATGTAGGTATAATGTTAAGCTCTCCGTTGTTATCTCTAGTGAGAAGTGACGTCTGCAGATGATTTTGGAATACGTGGGTATAATGTTAAGCTCTCCTTTGTTATCTCTAGTGAGAAGTGACATCTGCAGATGATTTTGGAATACGTGGGTATAATGTTAAGCTCTCCTTTGTTATCTCTAGTGAGAAGTGATGTCTGCGGATGATTTTGGAATACATGGGTATAATGTTAAGCTCTCCGATGTTATCTCTAGTGAGAAGTGACGTCTGCGGATGATTTTGGAATACGTGGGTATAATGTTAAGCTCTCCTTTGTTATCTCTAGTGAGAAGTGATGTCTGCGGATGATTTTGGAATACGTGGGTATAATGTTAAGCTCTCCGTTGTTATCTCTAGTGAGAAGTGATGTCTGCGGATGATTTTGGAATATGTGGGTATAATGTTAAGATCTCCATTGTTATCTCTAGTGAGAAGTGACGTCTGCGGATGATTTTGGAATACGTGGGTATAATGTTAAGCTCTCCGTTGTTATCTCTAGTGAGAAGTGACATCTGCGGATGATTTTGGAATATGTGGGTATAATGTTAAGCTCTCCGTTGTTATCTCTAGTGAGAAGTGATGTCTGCGGATGATTTTGGAATACGTGGGTATAATGTTAAGCTCTCCGTTGTTATCTCTAGTGAGAAGTGATGTCTGTGGATGATTTTGGAATACGTGGGTATAATGTTAAGCTCTCCTTTGTTATCTCTAGTGAGAAGTGACGCCTGCAGATGATTTTGGAATATGTGGGTATAATGTTAAGCTCTCCTCTGTTATCTCTAGTGAGAAGTGACGTCTGCGGATGATTTTGGAATACGTGGGTATAATGTTAAGATCTCTGTTGTTATCTCTAGTGAGAAGTGACGTCTGCAGATGATTTTGGAATATGTGGGTATAATGTTAAGCTCTCCTCTGTTATCTCTAGTGAGAAGTGATGTCTGCGGATGATTTTGGAATACGTGGGTATAATGTTAAGATCTCCGTTGTTATCTCTAGTGAGAAGTGACGTCTGCAGATGATTTTGGAATACGTGGGTATAATGTTAAGCTCTCCATTGTTATCTCTAGTGAGAAGTGACGTCTGCGGATGATTTTGGAATACGTGGGTATAATGTTAAGCTCTCCTTTGTTATCTCTAGTGAGAAGTGATGTCTGCGGATGATTTTGGAATACGTGGGTATAATGTTAAGCTCTCCGTTGTTATCTCTAGTGAGAAGTGACATCTGCGGATGATTTTGGAATACGTGGGTATAATGTTAAGCTCTCCGTTGTTATCTCTAGTGAGAAGTGACGTCTGCGGATGATTTTGGAATACGTGGGTATAATGTTAAGCTCTCCGTTGTTATCTCTAGTGAGAAGTGACGTCTGCGGATGATTTTGGAATACGTGGGTATAATGTTAAGCTCTCCGTTGTTATCTCTAGTGAGAAGTGACGTCTGCGGATGATTTTGGAATACGTGGGTATAATGTTAAGCTCTCCGTTGTTATCTCTAGTGAGAAGTGACATCTGCGGATGATTTTGGAATACGTGGGTATAATGTTAAGCTCTCCGCTGTTATCTCTAGTGAGAAGTGATGTCTGCGGATGATTTTGGAATACGTGGGTATAATGTTAAGCTCTCCTCTGTTATCTCTAGTGAGAAGTGACGTCTGCGGATGATTTTGGAATACGTGGGTATAATGTTAAGCTCTCCGTTGTTACCTCTAGTGAGAAGTGACGTCTGCGGATGATTTTGGAATACGTGGGTATAATGTTAAGCTCTCCGTTGTTATCTCTAGTGAGAAGTGACGTCTGCGGATGATTTTGGAATATGTGGGTATAATGTTAAGCTCTCCTTTGTTATCTCTAGTGAGAAGTGACATCTGCGGATGATTTTGGAATACGTGGGTATAATGTTAAGCTCTCCGTTGTTATCTCTAGTGAGAAGTGACGTCTGCGGATGATTTTGGAATACGTGGGTATAATGTTAAGCTCTCTATTGTTATCTCTAGTGAGAAGTGACGTCTGCGGATGATTTTGGAATACGTGGGTATAATGTTAAGCTCTCCTTTGTTATCTCTAGTGAGAAGTGACATCTGCAGATGATTTTGGGATACGTGGGTATAATGTTAAGCTCTCCGTTGTTATCTCTAGTGAGAAGTGATGTCTGCGGATGATTTTGGAATACGTGGGTATAATGTTAAGCTCTCCTTTGTTATCTCTAGTGAGAAGTGATGTCTGCGGATGATTTTGGAATACGTGGGTATAATGTTAAGCTCTCCATTGTTATCTCTAGTGAGAAGTGATGTCTGCGGATGATTTTGGAATACGTGGGTATAATGTTAAGCTCTCCGTTGTTATCTCTAGTGAGAAGTGACGTCTGCAGATGATTTTGGAATACGTGGGTATAATGTTAAGCTCTCCGTTGTTATCTCTAGTGAGAAGTGATGTCTGCGGATGATTTTGGAATACGTGGGTATAATGTTAAGCTCTCCGTTGTTATCTCTAGTGAGAAGTGACGTCTGCGGATGATTTTGGAATACGTGGGTATAATGTTAAGCTCTCCGTTGTTATCTCAAGTGATGTCTGTGGATGATTTTGGAATACGTGGGTATAATGTTAAGCTCTCCGTTATCTCTAGTGAGAAGTGATGTCTGCGGATGATTTTGGAATACGTGGGTATAATGTTAAGCTCTCCGTTGTTATCTCTAGTGAGAAGTGACGTCCTGCCGCCATTATTCTCTTTTCTACACGAGCGACTCTCTTCACTTGCCATCTCTAGTCTTATCTAGTGCATTTTTGCTGTGTTTTTCATCCCTACCTTCATTTACAGCAGCCATCCCAGTGCCCTGTGTCCTTTGCTGGGTCTCCTTACCCCCTGGTTCAATGCTTGTATCTTCGCTGGGGCCAACGAACATCTTAAGGGCATCCTGGGGGGTGGGGTGGGAGTCATTTCTTCCTTAACTTCGTCAGGATTTTTTCTATTTTTATCCTACCCTTACTGTTACTTTTTCCCACCCTATGTGGTCTTCTGTGGTGTGCTGAGGGGAGGTTGTACAATGGGGGCATCATGCAGCACCTCACCCTGCCTCTGAAACAGCACATCAGCCCCATCTGCACCCTATTCCCCTCTTTGGTCATGCCTCCTATATGCAACATCCCCACCCTCCACCAGAGATCATCACAGGAAATCCACAGGAACCCCCTTCCCTCCCTGCCAGTCCTCAGTCACCTGAGCCAGCAATCGAACCTGGATTGTCTGGGCCACAGTCAGGGCTTTATCTCTCTATGCGAACAGCATACGTAGTGCATTGTTAGGATGATCACATACTTGATTTTCCTCATCTCTTTTGTTTATTGCCTGTTTTTACTGATTTATGGATTGCTAAATCTTCTGTCATCCACAGTTTAAACTTGCACTTGGAGAGCTGACCCTTTCTTCCTATTCCTGTCCACCTGAAGTGGACTGTCTTTAATATTTTCTTATTGTTGCATGTCGGTCTGTCTACGTGTCAGTCTTTCTCTCAGTTTTACTTTCTGTAGTATAGTCATTATATTATTAAAATCCTCATTGTACTTAAAAGGCTAATATGCTACATGTATCTATAGCTGGATTTCAGGTGGCCACGGTGGTGCAGCAGTTAGCATTGCCACCTCACAGCAAGAGGTTTTCCAGTTTGATCCTTGGCTGGGGTGCCTTCTGTGTGGAGTCTGCATGTTCTCCCTGTGGTCGCGTGAGTTTCCTCCGAGTGCTTCGGTTTCCTCCCACATCCCTAAAGACATGCTGTAGGTGAATTGGACACTCTAAATTGGCCCTAGGTGTGAGTGCATTTGTGTGTGTGTGCCTTCTGTGGATGGTTGGGTGACGGGCTGGCAAATCGACACCATAAAACTCCACTGCCAATCATGAGTGGCCAGGTGATCCGCTGTGATGACCCCTAACCGGGAAAAGCCAAAAGTAGAAGATCTACAGCTGGATTTCAATGACCATACCCATCAGGAAAACCCTCCCAGTGTGCATTTTTACTGCATAGTACTGCCCACATACGTCATACAAATACTAATGTAGGTTTTCTTTACTCTGCGCAGTTTATTCTATTCCTAAGTTCGGCTGCATTCTGCTGTCGTATCTTGTTATGTTACATTTAACTCATATACTTTCTGTGCCAACTGCTGTTCCATACCCTGCTTCTTTTATTCTCTGTGTATGTAGTACTTGTTTAATTTACTCTTTAAATGCTTGTTTATGTATTACTGAATCTGACATTAGCCTGAAATTTTTTTACGGTCTTTAAAATGGATAGATAAATGGACAGAAGGTACTAACTGAAGTAATCAAGCAGGTCCACTCTAAGTCTTCATTTATTATGACAATAAACTAAACGTGTGACATACTCCAGTGACATAGAGGGATAAAGCCCTGACTACGACCAATTTGACCTAAGTTCGGATAGCAGCTTGGGGGACTGATGGAGTGGCAAGGAGGGATGAGTGTGCTCATCCCATGTGAGAGGATGTTCCTTTTTGATGCTCCCTTTACAGGAGATGTGGCCTAAAAAGGGGAGTTGCCCTGGGATGTAATTGATGAATGTGGGAGGCAGTACAGGGAGTCGGTAGGGTATATAAATAAATTCCCCAAAGGACAGATGCAAAGAAGGTTGAGCCACCACAATGCCCTTAGGTTTCAGAACCAGCTCCAACTTTACCATAGTAAGTTCTGGGGTGGTAGGAGATAAGCTGGTAGACCCAAGCATGGACATGGGGCACTGTGGGCTGAGCCAGTTAAACGATGACCCAAGAAGGACAAAAACATACCCCACTGTGTGATAGACTAACAACATAGCTGGCCTTAGGCATAGGCCAACTAGGTGGCCACCTAGGGCTCCGGTCAAGCAGGGGCACTTTTCCAGTAATCTGGATGGTGTAGGTAGACCAGGATGGGGTCACCGGGTGGTGTATGTGTGTGTGGGGGTGCTGTGGAGATCTTTTCTTAGGGCACCGGTTGACTAAAGGCCGTCCCTGACCAACAATAAATTAGCAAAGTACCAAATAATTTTCAACCAAAACATTCACTGTGTGTGTGTGTGTGTGTGTGTGTGTGTGTGTGTGTGTGTGTGTGTGTGTGTGTGTGTATGTGTGTGTGCACGTGCATCTGTAGGGGAAATTTTGGTTACCATCCACATATGTCTACATACAGAAAGTCTATCAAAAGAGAGAAATACTATAATTTTGATGTTTATATCATAACAGGGGTTTTTTTTTTAAACCAGTGTACTTTACAACTTAATGTCTGCTAGGCATAAGCAATGACAGCCTTCAGCTGTGATGCTCATCTGCCACCATTGTTAAACAGAAGTCTTCCGGGATTAGCAGTCAGTGAGTAGCTTTGTGGCTTTCATGTGACTGTACAGATACAAAGATGCTTTATACCCTTATAACATCAGGCCTAAGGTCTGAGGATAATACGTTTGTCTTGGTGCTCACACTCAGACACATTACTGTTTTAGTACATCCTTACTTGCAAGACAGCCTTTAGCTAGGACCAAAAAAAAACAGAATGCAAAACAAGGTACTTTGCATTACCTTAACAAAGCACATTTTCTGTTTTCTAGAATTACAACTCCTTTATTTAAACATACATATGTTCAAGTCTGTTTTATATGCTTTTTCTGCACAGTAAACAAACTATTTTCTATCTAAGCTATATTAACTACCTGCATTTTAAACTACACACAATACACTATCTGAAGGCCTTCCTGGAATTCTTACATTTGAACTAAACTTGTATTCACTATCTCAATTTTTCTACAAACTGTTTGTGATGATAAAGTTCCAGTGTGCATCTTAACTAAAACATCCAAAGTCATTCCACACACCACTGTGAAAGCCTTAAAGAACATCTAACTGAATCCATGAATTAATTCCTAGACATTCCACTGGTGAAATGGGAGGTGAAAGAGACCCTGTGCTGAACTCTAAACAGGACAGGTCCCTTGCAAACTAATGGTAAATTTTGGGGGACACTCTCCTTTAATGCATAAATAGATTTGCTGATGACTGCAAGCCAGTTCATGAAATCTGCATCAAATACATATGATTTAACATCTACAGAATACTGGTATAAAACAAGGAATTCTTATCTTCTGTATTGCACAATAAGAACTCAGCACTTTTAACACTTTGCCGAAGTTCTGTTTTCCCAGTTCTTCAAGACTCCATCAATCTTGAGATTACTATAATCAATAAACTGGCAATTAAATTTAAGTTGTTAAAGAATGTGTGCTCTGTAGATGATATGACATGCATTACCTTTTTATTTTTATCATCGGTATTAAGTATTGTTGATGGTACTACAGAAAGTGTTAGTCTTGTCATAGAACAGAATTTAATTATTTATTTTGTTCCTAGACTAAAGGTGACATAAAATGTCTTGAATCTTTTTAACATACCTATTCAAAATGTCAGTCAGTGATAAATTCTGTCTTATATGGCTAGCTTAAGAACTTTGACTTTACAGCACATTTCTTATAAATTCTTAAGAGGTATGCTTATATTCACATTTCAGTCCAGTTGCAAATCACTACTTAATGACTCTGCTAAATTTTGCTAAACTTGCTAAATCTAGAACACCTGGAATACTGATTACAAATTTATAATTGGTTGTAAAAATGCCAAAAACATTGCGTTTCTTAATCTATTCCACATATTTGGAATAAACTTCCTCATTTGATTAGAACTGCTGGATTTTTACATACTTTTAAAGCTTTACTTAACAAATTGATTTGGTGAATGGAAAATCTGATCTAACATTGGTGGATCTGCATTCTTTCCCTGGAAAGCCTTTCAGCCAGGATGTTGCTATTCATTTATGAATCTATTGCAGTATGTCTGCACATGCAATTTATAGCTCTTCAAAGAGTAAGAACTAAACATGAAGTAGGTCTATGAAGGTGATATACAAAATGAAAATTGTTAATGGGAACTTGATTATGCTGACACAGAGTGAAGGCTCCCAACCATGGTAATTACAAAGTACGGCCATAGTGCTAGATTCAGTGCTACCAGCATTTCTCCTACAGTTTGCAAGGAAGCCATCTAAAGACAGTGTCACTGAATACAGTACATGACGTACAGAAAACAATCTGGAGCACAGCCATTATTACAGATGAAGGGCAATAAAAAACAATCATCAATAACAAACAATGCACATTTTAGTCATGCATATTTTGATCAAAAGTTTAAACTTAAAAGAAGCCCTAGTAGCCTCTGAAATAATTAATTACTAATGAAACTGTAAGGTATGTTATCCTGAGACTGAAAAGAAAGGGCCCATTAAGTATATGATGATGGGGGCCAAGTGACATAGGATTGCACACTGCTGATTCGCTAAAATGGCATTTTTTCCAGATTCATTAATGACAGAAGTATGCCAAAAACAGATGTAATCAGACTGAAGGGGATCTTTAGTTCTACAAGAAAACTGGAAGGTTAAAATCATGATCTATATCAAAGATGACTATGATAGCAGGCAGGGACTACTCTGCTCAACAAGTGTGCTGATTTTCAAATCTACCTGCACAAGATTAAGTCAAATACATTAACCTTCCTCTGATGCAGAAGTTGAGCGATTCTGCCGTTATCTGTCTGACATACAAAGGTACTACATCAGTATATAACACATCTCTTCTCTTTTTCTGATGGTCGTAAGTAGAGACTGGCCCAGGGTTGCATATTTGTAGAATAAGGACATGGGTGGTGGGTACCAGTCCATTCATACCGGGCATTTCTTATGAGCTAAAAGAAAAATAAAGAAAGCAGCTCAGGGAGACACTGTTGTAAATTTAGCAGAAATGTTTTTTTCTGCAGGACTGCAGACAGAGTTCTGAGGTTTGGAAGTCGTAGGCTTGGGGCCTTTTCTTAACAGCGGTATTAGAAAACACTCAATTACCATCTGAAAAGTCAAAAATCACTGGCAAGACAAGTAATCTGTGTGAATTCTTGCATCCAGCAGTCTTTATTTCATCATACACTTACGTTGAGCACATCACTTTATAAATACCTAATTGTGCCCACATGATGAGGGCATAGGAAGCTGGGAAGTGCGTGTGGGGAGATGATGACCTATATGAAGCAATGTCCCCTACAGAAAGTTGAAGAGGACGGCTTAAGAACCAATCATGAAATTTATTGATAGAGAGTTGATTTAGAAGTTAAAGCCAGAATGGATACTAAGCTAGATATACTACCTGGAAATGAAAGGCAATGGCTACATACTTAGAGGAAAAACTTGTTTATGGATGATAAAAACAAACGTATAAGAAGACAAACATACCACGGCCACGTGTAAATGATAAAAGTAAAAGGGATGCAAAGAGAATAGCTAACGCAGCACAAGAGTAGCCAGCAGTCGGTACTTCAAACATACCACGGCCACGTGTAAATGATAAAAGTAAAAGGGACGAAAGAGAATAGCTAACGCAGCACAAGAGTAGCCAGCAGTCGGTACTTCAAACATACCACGGCCACGTGTAAATGATAAAAGTAAAAGGGACGCAAAGAGAATAGCTAACGCAGCACAAGAGTAGCCAGCAGTCGGTACTTCAAACATACCACGGCCACGTGTAAATGATAAAAGTAAAAGGGACGCAAAGAGAATAGCTAACGCAGCACAAGAGTAGCAGCAGTCGGTACTACTTTGATTGTTCCAAAAATCACAGCAATCAGTTAAAATGTCGAGCATTCAGGAGTGAAAGGAGTCTAAATCTTCAGAAGTAAATACATAGTTTTACAAAATAATAAACAAGCTCAGTTTATTTGGTCAGAATTAGCACTTTCATCCACAAACTGGACTTCATTAGATCTTATGGAGTCCAACTTGTAGATCAAATGATACCAGGTGATTGTTCCATTAGCATGGTGTTGTGGGAACTCTCGTATATGAGGTTGCTGCTGGGATTAGAACACAGGCCAGGCAAACAGTACGCACCCTTGAAGGATGTTTGCATGATGCCCCATGCACTGCTCAGCTATCCTATCACTACACAATGGGTGAAGATCCAACAGAAGAGTATGTGGAAAATATACAAACTGGCTTCGTGGCCCTTACACGATGATAGTTCTCTCGTTTTGTATTTTGTAAAAAAAGAAATACTGATCAGTGTATTAAATACAGAAACAGCTTTGTGGCCCTTACATGATGATAATTCTCCCACTTTGTATTTTGTAAAAAAGCAATACTGATCAGTGTATTAAATACAGAAACAGCTTTGTGGCCCTTACATGATGATAGTTCTCCCGTTTTGTATTTTGTAAAGAAGAAATACTGATCAGTGTATTAAATACAGAAACAGCTTTGTGGCCCCTTACATGATGATTGTTCTCCCACTTTGTATTTTGTAAAAAAGAAATACTGATCAGTGTATTAAATACAGAAACATCCTGGATATGTTTTGCTTAAAGCACATAACATTTAATTAAAGAACTAAGTTCATAGACTTACAGACATTTTATTGGAAGGTTAAAACATTTTCCATTACAATCCAGATGTTGAATTGCTTGAGGGGAATTCCAGCAATACTTTCTCTTCCAAAAACTGATGTTCATTGCATTGACCGCTCTTGGACAGATACTTACTTATCTGACAATACATTCATGAATTATTTTTTTTAAACACAGGCTGACACTTTCACAGCTCAGCCCTTCCCTTATAAAAAGCTGCGTGTTTGTGGTTGAAATTTTTGAATTCTAACTTAGAATACAGGTAGCCCTACAATCAAGTGAATTTGCTCACAATAACATTTCCCTATACCCATGGAAAATACTGAAATGTTTAGGCAGAACTGATATTTATGACCAGAGATCAGGGTGTACCTTCAGAAAGACTGAGATTTTGTGCACTGCAACAAAAAATAAATAAATAATCATTCACAAAATAAATAAATGAAGTGTATTGTAATGTATGATGTAGTTCATAAGCTAAAACAACCTGGAAGTGGATTTCAAATATAAATATCTTTTCTGATCTCAAAATGTCATTAAGCTTCCAATGGGGATGTGATACGGTTTAATGCCAGGTCACCGGATCTATCATCTTGTTCAACCAAAGTACTGCTTAATGTTTATTTTTGCCATTGTAAAATATGGGATCCATTAATGTATCTCTCAGAGTATGTGTTAATGGTTAAGGTATCTGCATCCCATGCACAAGGTGCAAGGTTTGATCCTGATCTGTAGCTAATGCCTGTATGGAGTCTGCCTGTTCTGCGAGTCTCTGTGAGGTTCCTTCCACTTCCCAAAAACATGCTGAGCATGTCTCCCTCAAACTCATACAAGAATGGAGTTGGTAGGCAGTGGCATAGACCATAGAAGTTGCCCTACAAGGGGGAAGAGTTGTATAGACCAATGCCTTGGGCATCTACTGTGATATACAGTATCCTCAAGACAGGAGAACACGGATCACAGACTGCATTCCGTGGCAGGGCTAGCCACCTGACTGTGTAAACTATGGGTCTAAGTGATTCGGTCATGTTGACTAATGTTGACAAATAAGCAAAGATAAAGACCTGGCCTACTCTAACCTATGCCATGGACCTATGCTAATGATGAGACAGGTGTATCTGCCCCTATTGGCCAATGTACACCCACCATAAAGCCCAACAGCCCTGGGTCAAGAAACTACTTTCTGGTTGATGGCCAGTTGCCCAGCTATGGTTACCTTGGAATAGCTCTGTTGAATGAAACTGGATGTAAAATCAATCAACCTGCCAAACATGGACTAAGAAATGTTATGCTCCATGTAGATTCACTGATAGGAAGGAGCTTGCAAGTGGATGACATGATGGTAAGGAGGTGGCTGGACATCCTATGTATTCAGGAGACAAGATGGAAGGGCAGTGCAGCAAAGCCACTTGGCTTGGGATCCTGAGTCTACTACTCATGAAGGTTCCAAGCTATAAATGTTGTGGGAATCGTGGTGAGGGTGAAGCTTCAGAATACAGTGAGGAATGTCATTAGAATTAATGACAGACTCATGGCAGTCAGACTTCAGTGTAAGGATAGGGCACTATTCATAATCTCAGACTATGCTTCACAGCAGGGTTGTGATAGTGAGGAAATGGATGCATTCAGACAGCAGTTGCAGGACCTACTAGATAAAGCAGGACAACATGAATTGGTGTTGATAATGGGTGACCTGACTGTACATATCAGGACAGACAGACAGAATAGGATATATGGACTGCCAGGGTCGCAAGGGTGGGGCAAAAGGAATAAAGGACAGGCCATTCTGGACTTCTGTTCTTTTGGCAAATGGCTTGACTGTGTCTAACACATGGTTCAGCAAACATGAACACAAGATCACATACAACAGTGGCCATCATGCAACTCAGATAGACTTCCTCCTAGCAAGGAAAGGGCACTGGGGTAGAATCAGTGATTGCAAAGTCATCCTCAGTGAAACAGTTGGCCTACAACATAAACCACTGGATGCCACAATCAGCTTCAAGCAGTGGTCAGAGATGTGTCTAAGGTCAACACTGACCAGACAGAAAACCAGGAAGTTGACTGGAGAGAAAGCACAATAGTTTAAGGAATTAATCAGGGCTCTAGCACCTCAAGAAAAAGAGGAAATAGGTAGAGCTGAATAAGAATTGCAGCATCTCAAAAAAGCATGTGCGAAGTCTACAGATCAGATATGTGGCCAAAACAGATATGGAAATAAGGCACATAAGGAAAGAAAGGGGGAAGGAGTGGGAGATAGAAAAGACTGACCAGGCTAGGAAAGACTACTGGTCAGCTAACAAAGAGGCTAAGACTGGAGTTGTAATAGCAAAAAACAAGGCGACAGAGGCACTCTACCAGCTTCTGGGAAGTGACTCAGTAGATGTCCCAAAGAAACTATATCAGGTTACAAGGCAAAAACAGAAAGATAAAGAAGATAGTCAGACACCCTTCATAAGTGATGCCAGCAACAACCTGCTCACCAGTCCACAGGGCATCAAAGGCAGATGGCAAGAGTATTTCCAGCAGCTTCTGAATGAAGAAAACCCAACAGAAGTTGTACTGTCTCAGACAGCACTAAGGGAAGTGAAGTCAGAGAAAACAGACGGCTCAGACGAGGTCACAGCAGATGTGATAAACATGTTGGATGAGATGGGGAGAAACGGCTCCTGAGGGTACTCATCTCAGTATGAAGAGAAAGGTGTATCCCACATGACTGGAGATAAACATACTAGTGCCAGTGTACAAGAACAAGGAGGACATTCACAACTGTGGGCGGTACAGAGGCATCAAACTCCTGTTACACTGCATAAAAGGTCTGGAGGGGGTGATTGATATAAGAATATGCAGAGTAGTAGAAAGTAAGAAGGGAGATGAACAGTTCGAACTGAGATCAGGATGCAGTACAATTGACTCAATGTTTGCAGTGTGATGGATACTTGAGAAGAAGCTAGAGATGAGGAAAGAATCCAACTGGACATTCCTATATTTGGAGAAAGCATTTGACAAGGTCCCAATAAAGATGATTTAGACAGTCCTGCAGTGGTTCAAAGTGTCAGAAACATTAGTAAAATGAGTGCAGGCTATGTACAAGGACCCAACAATTTATGTACAAACAGTCTCACAGTGGGAGTAGGTGTGCATTAGGGTTCACCTCTGAAACCCACTGCTGGTCATGCCAATGATGGACTACATTAATAAACAGGCTGCAGGGGACAGATCAACAACGTTGGTGTATGCAGATGATGTGGCATTACAGGCAGACTCGGAGAGAGAACTGCAGCACATGGGATAAAAATAAGTACAGATAAGACAGCTGTAATGTCTGTAAATTGGGGAAATCAGAAGAAGCTCAGAACTGAGACAGAAGGGGAAAATAGTGGAGCAGTTTAACAGCTTCATGTACCTGGAAGGGGTGGTTGAGGAGAAGGGAAGTCTGAATGAAGAGGTCAAAGCTACAATCAGAGGGCTGCAGTCAACTAGCACAGAGTGTCAGGGGTCGTGTATGGCAGAAGAATGCCAAAGTATTTGAAAAGTGAGGTGTACAAACAGTGGTGTGTCCAGTACTGCTGTATGGTACAGAAACCTGGGCAGTAAAGGCAGGGCAGTTGGGGAAGGTAGAGGTGATGGGGATGAAGTGCCTGACATGGGTGGTGGGATGCAGATGGAGGGACAGATGAAGAAATGAGAACATAAGAGCAGAAACCAAAGTAGCTCCAATTGCAGAAAAGATCAAACAGAACAGATTACAGTGGTTTGGGCATATGTAGAAAAGCAGAAGACAATCTGGTGAGGAAGATTTGGGACAGACAGGAAGAAGGCAAGAGGAAATGAGGGCATCCAGCAAAGAGGTGGATGGATTGTGTGAGAGAAGACCTGCGACAGTCAGGCATGAGTGCTGAAGTTAGGAGAGTGGCACTGAACAGACAGAGATGGCAACAGTTGACATGACACTTCAACCCAATGCAGAAAAGGAAAAAAGGAGGTTGAGGATGATGATGAAGATAAGCAATTCTTTCATGGAGCTAATAAGAATCTGTCTCCATTCATTAATTATAGAATTTACTGTTTTTAAATGTTGGTCTTCTAAGTACCTTCTCCTGCTCAGGGTATGGTCATGTTCCTATTTCAGGTTCTACTATAAATAAGTAACATCTGCACTTTGTTTATTCATCTTCCTCTCAGGCATATGCAAACATAAACTTTTCCTTTTTATTCTTTAATCAAGTACCTATGCTGTCATGTTTGAAAATAAATTAATGTGACAGCTAGCACAGTTGCATGACATACACTGACTTTGCTAAAGTGGTTTGAAAGCACACTATTTTGACACGTTTACTAATCATCAAAGCCTATCCCACTTCCCTGTTGATGTACTGGTCCCTCTCTTCTTGTCTGTCTGTCTGTCTGTCTGTTAGTACCTACATTATCTTAGGAAGTTTCTTGTCTTTTCAGATGGAATTAACAATGTGAAACCCCAACCTTACAGGTCTGCAGTGAGTGACAAATGTCACATGCTTGCAGGCCACTGTTCATGGTGGCTCCATTTTTTTGTGTATGTCCCACTCTCCTCACCGTTTGTGGTACAGTGGCTGCTGTGGCTGTCTATGTGTTTTTTTAATTTTATTAGTTTGTTAACCAGATAAATCTATCAGACACAAGTGTCCCTTTTCATGGGAGACCTAGGATCACGGTCTGATTACGTGACTTGCTGAGAGATGGAAGGAATCAAACCCTGCACCACGTAGTCGAGAAAGCAGCTCGTTAAGAGCTCAGAGCCTTACCACCATACTACCACCATACTCCAAATGTAGTGCCTACGTATCTCTGACAGGTGTAGTGCTGCAATCTCCCAGCCACTCTCCTGTTGTCACTCCCACACAGAGAGTCCAACCATGCCCCTTGCATTGTGATGTGTAAACCAACAATGATCACTAACTACCATCCTTGCTGGCCAGTTTCTTCAACTTCTGGGCCTGCTAGTCAAACCTGAGTTAAACAGCTGCAGTCACAGCCCCCCACACACACACACACACACTCTCTACATAGGCAGTATTTGAATGCATCATTTGCTATATTACCTGCTTTACTTTTGTCTAAATACTACTCCATATGCATGTATTAGTCGTTTCTCTCTTGACATTTGAATCACTTTTCCTGAAGTGTTTCAGAGCTTCTTCTTCCTTGTTGCAGTGATAAATATTCCTGACAGGAATGCTAGGTGTGATGTCTGCTGGGTGCAATGGTGTCCTCTATATTATACCTTCTAACCTAAGATTTTACAAGTCTTCTCTTTGATCAATGAGGAACAAAGTATATGCAGTGCAAGAAACTAAACATTTTATATTATAATGCTTATTTGTGCAATACAGAACTCTTTGAATTATGTACAGGATAAAACCTTATGATGCTCCCTGATTATAAATTACTGACTTGAATTCACCTCAACCTTGTCTGAGCCCCTTACATGGCAGTGAGTAATCCATTGATGTGATAATATAATTCAAAAATGGAATTTGTACATTTTGATGCCTTCTGGAATTTTTAAATGTCTTCTGAACAACTCAAAGTCATTTTTCGCATGTACAACCATTTACATAAAGACTCCGCTATGAAACTAGTTAACACATTAGCTGAAAGAAGACAGACTCAAGTGTTTTGCAAGGCCTTTGCTTCTCCACATCTCCCAAGCATGCAAATGCTGCCATGTGGAGGCCTCTGTATGCCACCTTTTATCTATCATAACAAAAACGTTCACATAAATACTGAAAGGGATTAACGGACTGATGGGAAATGTGTTTTCATTGAAAAGGTTTCAGCAAATTATATTATGTAGAGCAACAGTCAGTAAATCACCAATCTAAAGGTAATTTAACACTTATAATTAACCGTACCATTTTTTCTCTTGGAAATGTAAGTTATCTATTCATACATAACATAAAGGCTTATGAGCAGGTCTCTGATTGTAACCAAATTATGTGTTTGAGACAAGGATGTCAAGAAATTCATCACTAGATCAGAATGAAGAAAGGCTGAAAGGTGAATCTTGGCATGCCTGTTGAGAATATATAGCTAGATGGTTATGACTGGAGAAACATGATCATAATTCTTTGTAGTACATGGAATTTTAGCTGCCCTAGTTAAGGTAAAAAAAGGTAGGAAAGTAAAGTGTTTTACAGCCTTGAATGTTGCATCATATTTGGCACTTTGACACTGACAGCAAACAGCTTTAAAAGCTATCAGACACCTCTCTTGTCACACTTGTGTTATTTGTGTAGCAGCCTGAACTGTAGTTCAGCTTTTAAAGCTGTCAAATTACTACCGATGTTCTTCCCTGAGTTAAACAGCTGCAGTCACAGCCCCCCCCCCCCACACACACACACTCTCTACATAGGCAGTATTTGAATGCATCATTTGCTATATTACCTGCCAGGAGCATGCTGTGCATGCTGCAGTCAAATACCTGATCATAACAGCTTTAAGAGGTGCATAATAAAAGTTAGTTTACACATTTGAAAGCTGTTATTGACTGGATCTCTTTCGTTGGGCACTAAATATTATCATTATTATTTAATATGAAAACAAGGTGGCATTTTTATCAAACATTTTGAATTCTTTACACTATATGAATTAATAATGAAAGAAGGCAAAATGCCATAAAACATATATCAAGTTCTAACATAGTTAGCAATTGTTGTGAATAAAATCACTTTCTGATGTACAGGCAGAACACAAGAGTAATAAAAACACCAATCACTCGTAAACATGCACAGGTATACATTAACTAGTAAAAACTGACCCAATTAGGACTGGACTTCTGATTCCTACACTTTAGATAATTTTAGATACAGAACTTTTTGGATTAGATTAAAGTAACTAGTGACAGAATAAAGTTTCTTTTAGAGTAACTCAGACTATGAGGAAGTGAAATTAAATCAACAACAAAAAGTAAAGTGATGTACATTATGAAGTTCAGCAAAACAAAATATTGAGCCGCCAAAATATCATTAGTGTGTAGTTATTTCTTACTGAGATTATTACTATTTTGGTTAATATTAACATATTTTTGTTGGCTAGCTGAAAAAAGACATCATCCACTAGTATGATAGCAATGAGGAATTAAAAAAAACACTACACAACCCCCCAAAAAACAATGGTTTCATAATAAAACTGGATTTAGGATTTATTTTTTAACAGGATAAAATTCACTGAGCCAGAACTGTTTTACAAAAGTGGTCCAAGAGAAACTTTCCACACATAACATAAGAAATAATTATGCTATACAGCTGTATGATCAGTAGGTTGAGAATATGTGTATGTGTGTATATATTAAAGCATTTGATACAGCAGTTAAGTAATTCATTATTGCAGACTAAATGCTACTGAGCAGATGACTCAAAATTTCTAAAAGTTAACAGTAATGCAAGGTAACCATATGACGTGACTTCTTAACTGGAGCACAGCTGGAGCTAAACAGCTTTAACTAGCATTGTACACATTAAACAACCTATTAACCAAATGGTCATGCAATAAGTTAAATATTTTACTGTCTAGATAGTCAGGAAGCTGTTTGATGTTGGATTCTTAGTAGTAAATCAGCCTGCTGTGGAACCCTAGCCCACGTAATATAACTTATAAGTGTAAATAAGTAACTAAAATGAATCTGACACTGACACAAGCCCATGACAGCTGTCTCAAAAGTGTCTTTCTCTTTCACACCTTACATTTGGCAACCAGGAGAAACAATGACTCTATGTACTTCTTAAAAATGACAAGTCTTAATACACCCAGCTATGATTTTTTTTCCAACAGCTATGATTTTCTGTTTATGGTGAAAAAAAATCAAAACTTATATAGTAACAGGTAAAATAAAATGTACGGAATTTAGTCATAGTTTTTTTTTTTTTTTTTTTTTGTGTGTGTGTGTTTATTTGTTGTGGCATGTAATATTATCATGAAAATTGTCTGCCAAAAGATGGAGGCAATAATTTGAACAATAGCTAAACAAAATGAATACTTACAATTTCCATTTTAATATTTTACTTAATTTTTACTACCAAAGTGCTTGATTATCCAGATGCCATCAGTGGGCCACTGATCTATTTAATTACCTCTATCATTCTGAAAATAGGTTGTTTCCTGTAGCTTAGAGTTTCAGGGTTTGATTCCCACAGCCTCTGCTACCTACCTGAGTGAATTTGGGCAAGTCACTTAACTAGACAGTGCTCCTGGGCTAAGTTTGAAAAAGGTCCACAGAGATCAGTGTGCTAACTTGGTTACAAAATACAAACAAACAAATAAATCCTAAGATACCAGCTCCACTCTTTGAATCACAGTAACCTGCAACTGAAGTCATGTCTGCAAAATCATTGCCAACGGGTCATTCATCAGATATTTGAAAATATATTTATATTTCTGTAAGTGGTCAAGACACTTGTATAAATATGTTTTGTGGCCTCATTTTACTTGGTAGTTTTAACCCAAGTTTCAGCTGGCTAGATTGTGTGGAAAATCCAGATACTGAAAACCTTTGCCACCACTGTTTCTTTTTCATTACTTACTGGAAATGCAGTTTGTTATTATAATCTCTAATTTGCAGGATAAAGAAAGACTGACACACAGATGCATGTTAGTTTCAGAAAAGTACTATCTATTCCAACAGACAACATTCACATAGATTTTCGAGTGTACCCAGGCCATTGCTTTGTACTTCCTATTGGAATGTAAACAATAAAACTATGGTAATCACTAGGCATACACCAAAGCATGAAAACTATAGCTGTTTATGACTAAAAATAAGTAAGGCTAGCTATTTGGCTTTACCAACCAGTTATACAGTGTCCTTAAACTATAATTTAGCTCTACTGTCACAAACAGTATGAGGTGTGGTAGTCAAAACTCTGGTGTCTTTTCTCTCAAAAAGCTTCATATCAGGTCCTTTCAGTGTCTAAACTACAAAAGTCAGTAATGCCATTTCTGAGAAGTGCAAACTGTCTCTCATATGCCAGTTGTGAATGAGCAGAGACGTACCTGCAGTACTCATCTACAGCCAAAAGCTGTTCATCTTTGCACGGTTCCAGGCTCGAAGGCAGATATATCATCCCTCAACCATGACAGATCTTTACAAAATACTGCTCATACTATATCTATGTATGTAATTTGACTGACTTTCTGAAAGATTCAATCATCCAGTAATTATAACAAGATTAATTTACTTAAACAAGCAAATGACAGCTCTGGTTTTGAAATAAAACATATTTTAGGTCACCTGTTACTTGCTCATTGTGCCACTATGTTTGTTTTACTGAAGTGTGGAGGCAGAAATCACAAATCATCGTTGGCTGTGTGGCACGGAGGGGTGGAGTCCTGAAATGTGGAGGCAGAAATCACAAATCATGGTTGGCTCTGTGGCATGGAGGGGTGGAGTCCTGAAGTGTGGAGGCAGAAATCACAAATCATGGTTGGCTCTGTGGTACGGAGGGGTGGAGTCCTGAAGTGTGGAGGCAGAAATCACAAATCATGGTTGGCTCTGTGGCATGGAGGGGTGGAGTCCTGAAGTGTGGAGGCAGAAATCACAAATCATCGTTGGCTGTATGGTATGGAGGGGCAGAGTCCTGACGTGTGGAGGCAGAAATCACAAATCATCGTTGGCTGTGTGGCATGGAGGAGTAGAGTCCTGAAGTGTGGAGGCAGAAATCACAAATCATGGTTGGCTCTGTGGCATGGAGGGGTGGAGTCCCGAAGTGTGGAGGCAGAAATCACAAATCATGGTTGGCGGTGGCATGGAGGAGTGGAGGCAGAAATCACAAATCATTGTTTGCTCTGTGGCATGGAAGAGTGGAGTCCTGATTACAGCACACATGACCTAGGACTGATTGTTATTATGACTTTCAGCATGCGAAACTGAGATTTTACCTTAAAGACTATACTGATGACTTAGCTTCACACCAGTAACTATTTCTAAAATGAGACCAGACTCATTAAGTGAATTTGTTTTCATATACTTCATTTTTATACTGGCTATTAATGGATACAAAGCTGTCATGGAAAATGGTCGGTATTTCATTCATGAATAGATTAAAAAAATACTTGCATTAGTCTAAGAACAGAGGACAGACTAGGTTACAGGCATTCTTAACAATGTGACATGTTTGATTGCTTAAAATAGTGCATTTTATTGGGTGCGCGAGTTATGATAACTTTACTTCTATCAGCTGACACTCATCTTGTATAATATTATGTTCTTCTATTAAATTCTATACATAGGCATGCAGTCTTATGCAAGGCTACTGCCCTCCCCTGAAAAGACTATTCCAAATCAAAGATCTAAACTACTGTCTTAGGAAAGAAGAAAGCACAAGAATTCTGATAAGACTCTCATTCACACTGGCAGCTGGATAAAAAGCCCTTTCAAGAATGGGACCAGCTATATTGGAACAGAACTAAAAAGCAATGAAACACTTCAAACATTCAAAAAAATCTTACGATTTTACTTGAAAAACAATCAAAGTGCAACTGTTTTCATGACATTGTGTAATTCTACCATCTTATCAGTGCATTAATCATGTTACCCCTTAAATTGATTAAAATTTGCACAATCGTTATTGTATGTAATTAAACTTACTTCATCCAGAACAGAACCAAAATGCTATCCTCCAAATAAAGGAAGCCAATCTGGTGGACCCCTACCATAAACAAACTCTACAACAGAAGAAAGAAACTGTTGCAAAAAAGAGTAAAATCCCATGATTGGAGGAACTCCCTGGTCAGTCTCAGTAAGAAGTTGAGATCCCTCATAAAATCCTCCAAAGCTAGTTATGAAAACAAAATCGCCAGTGATTCTAGACAACCACAAAGCATAGTTATGTCAAGAATCTCAATGGCAACACTCAGATCTGCTCTGAGTTACAGCACAATGGCACTAAATATACAGAACCAACTGATATTGCCAACATCCTGGCAGATAGGTTCAGTGCTAACTTTATCCCCCTCTCACCCCCTAAAGGGCCCATATCTATACCGGAAGAATACAAAGTTGCTGTAATCATGGCTGCACAGGTAAAAAACACACTCTCCAAAGCCAAGAACACAGCATCCATGGGACCTGACAACATCCCAGGCTGTATTCTACATGAACTACAGAATGAAGTGGCACCCCACCTAAGCACAATGTTCAATCATAGCCTCACCTCAGGCTTCGTGCCCACTGAATGGTGCACAGCAATGGTCATCCCACTCCACAAGGGGGGAGCCACCACGGACCCCAGGATTTACCGCCTCATTAGCCTAACGAGCCTGATCTGCAAGGCCATGGAACGTATCATCATGGAACTTATAAACAAAGATATTGGTAATCCCCAACCTATGGACCCCACCCAGTTCGGGTTTGTAAAAGACAGATCATGTCTCCTAAACCTGATAGACTTCTTTGAAGCAGTCACCAAAGCTGTAGACGAGGGTAAGGTGGTTCACACAGCCTATCTAGATCTCGCCAAGGCTTTGGACACCATCCCCCACTCTGGAATTGTAGATAAACTCACTAAACTAGGTATAAATCCCTATGTCACAAGATGTGTTGCCAACTGCACACTGACAGAACCCACACTGTGAAATTAGCAGACTCCAAATCCGACTTCAGACCAGTGACAAGTGGAGTACCACAGGGTTCAGTCCTGGGTCCTTTCCTGTTTGGTATCTACTTTTCTGAAGCACAGGCTAACACAGAAGGTTTTTGGGTAATGAAGTTCACAGATGACTGCAAACTAGGAGCCATAATCGAAACTCCTAACGATGTGGACATCCTACAAAAGGGCCTTACTGAGACAGATGCCTAGTGTCAAAGCCATGGCCTCAAGTTCAATGCCAAAAAGTGCATTGTCAACCCCTTTGGTAAAAACTCTGTACCTATGAGCTACTACATAGGTGGTAGTCTACTTAACACCGAAAGTGTAATAAGAGACCTTGGGACACAGGTGGGCAGTCTCTCCTTTGATAATCACATCGGTACAGTAGTCGGGAAATCCTTCTACGTGGCACTCCTCATCACAAAAGGTTTCTCATCCAGGAAAAAAGAGGTCATTGTTCCCCTCTACTCGTCACTCATTAGACCCATTATAGAGTACAATGCCCCTTTTGGTATGTACCTCATAAGACATCTACAACAACTGGAAAGGTCACAGAAATACCTCACAAAGAGGACTACCAGCCTCAAACAGATGCCCTACGCAGACCGTCTCAAAGAACTCCAGCTTTACTCCATCGCATATCGCCTACTCAGAGGCAATCTCTGCCTAACATACAAAGCTATGACAAACCCAGAGCTGTTGGACATGCTCCACTTAAAGAAATCCCAATCCCTCCAAGCTACATGCTCTAGGGACCTAAACCTTGTCACCACAATAAATAGAACATGTTGGAGGGATAGATTCCTGTCCCAGAGACTTCCCATACTCTGGAACAAACTACCTATCTATATCAAACAAAGCGCCTCATTAGCACTCTTCAAGAAAAATCTTGATGATTGGATGGGAGATAGGAAATTCACACCAGGGATCACCTCTGTGGCTCTGCTCGACAGGGGCACAGGAAAATAATTTTCTTGGGTGGCGAAAGCCAGGGTATCTTTTTGGCTAGGCTTATATAGGACCTAGGGCCAACAGCCTAGTATCTACCTATGAACCTATGAGCCCACAGAATTATTTGGTCACTATTTATGTGAAGTGATACTTTATATACCTAACTGTAGGGTAAACTGATCTCCGATGTATAACTGTAGCTGAGTAATTGCTGAAACGGGTCAGTACACAAGCGCAACTATCCAGCTATCAAATGGTCAATAACTAAATATATACTCTTTTAAAGAATTAGTATGACATTTATCTTTTTTTCTGATCAGTAGACTCTCTTGTTATTAGTGTATGTTGTGGGCATCTGAACATGCGTATGCATATCAGTATGTATTTATGTGTACAGTAATTAAATACATTTCCAATCTACATAGGGATTATAAAATTATATAAACAAATAAGGTCCAAGCTTTTCATGTTAGCATTTCAGTTATATATTTCACTGACAGGCTGTCATATCATTGCAAATGTAATAAACAGCATTTGGATATCATCCACTGCTGCTAACTTTTGTTAAGATTTAGAAATGATTTCCCTTTAGGAACGGTATCTATACTTAAGACATGTACCCCATCAGTAGTGTCTTCACCGGTGAAGAGTAAAACAAATTAATATCTGTGACCAAGTGCTGCAGCTAAGACTCATCAGTGTACAATTTCCAAAGTTGTATCTTAATATACCGCTGTGAATTCTACAGATATAGCTGTTACTGTATCACATAACGACTGACTAAACTACTGTAGGAATTACAAACTAAGCACACTCCTAGTGGTTCATCTGCCTGTTACGGGAATGTACTCGCTCTTTATATAAGAAATGGAAAAGGTCAGATTTCACCAATCATGTGGTAGCTTTCTGACTCATCTTGCTAACATCAGCTTACATTTCTAATTAATTTAGTCATCCTGGACACCTATTACCATCTCAACGTCTTTACATTTAGGCAGTTATTTTACATAGCAAGAGAAGATAAGGGAAATCATTCCACCAAGATATGATCTCTTAGGTTGAAAGTAAAGCAACAGTAGGAATGTTTTAACATATTATCCTTTAAACTAAACAACGTGTTTCATTTTGGTTTGCCACATGCTTGCCTCAGTCTTACTTCCAATATAAAATACTTGATTTCAATATTTTTTAATTGAGCCAATACCAGAACGCTATCATGAGCTCCCATGTGCTTATTTTAAACTCTGCACTCCTTATTGGACATTTAGGGAATTTCTTGACATGTCCTGACTCATCTGATCCTGCAACCTATGTGACCCCCACTAATACACATATACATCTTTTTACTGTTCTTAGCATATGTTTCTATGTAAATAGTTTACTCCAGGAATTAACCTAGATGCATGGAATGCCTTTAATTAGTTTGCTTGCAGAGCTTTTAAAACTATATTACCCTTGATGATTTACTTACTCTGGCCATTTGACACTAGCATACGCTTCGCATATCAATGGGTATAACAGTCCTGCTAAGAGAACCTGGCTATCTTTTTAATCCTAATATATTCTTACTGCAGGAAAATTGTCTTTGCAGGGCTGAAGTCTTAACGTCGACAGGCATGAGGACATCCTGACTTGTTCCTCCTGATATAATGAAGAGAAAAGACAAGGAGTGGAACTTCTAAGAGAGAAACTCTGTTGCCTATTATGACAGATACTGGTGGTGCTGCAGTAGCGTTGTCGCCTCACAGTAAGACGCTGTCTGGTTCAATTCTCAGCTAGAGCGTCTTCTGCGTGGAGACATGCGTGAATGGGCGCACCTTCGTTGGAGGTTGTGCATCAGGGCTGGTAACTCAGCATGTAAAAATCAACTAACAATCATTAGCGGACCAGAGTTCTGCTGTGGCGACCCCCAACCGGGAAAAGCCGAAAGAAGACTACTACAACTCTGACTTCAGCAAAACTTATATAAACTGCTGTTAAAATGGACACAGAAAGTATTACACTGATGATAATCACTGCTTATTTATTCAGAGGCCTGGAGATTAAGGAACAATGCTACTTCTAAACTCATCAATTAAATAAGTGAATGATACTGCCCTCCTGGAAATTATGTGGCAGCCTGGAAAAACCTGCAATATAGCAATCAAAAATAATAATACATTTTTCAGACTTTATACAAATAAAAGAGTGACTGACACATACATTAAATGCTCAGGCTTTGTATAGATGACACAATGTTAAAGTATTTATTGCATCTAAAACAAGACAGCAGAAAAAAAAAACGTTGACAGCTGAGTTGCACTTAATTTGACCAAGCAGTCAAAGCAACAACAATGGAGTTCTTTCCCTTTTGTTTGTCAATTATACTATTTGTCTGTGGGGAGGTATACGTGTTGCTAGCTCTCCAAATCAAAAGTTGCAAAGTTCTGCTTCAGCTGGCATACATGCTGTTGAGAACAGCGGTACCTCCCTCTGGTTGCAGGGTGCAAGTGTGGAATTTGTATATGTAGGTTAGGGAGTGCGGGAATTGGAGACCACCTATTGCTAGGTGTGGGGGCACAGCCCATAATGTGAAGTCATCTGTCTTGTGTTGCTGTACTTTGGGAGATACCTTTTAATTGTTTCAGTGTTTTGTACTTTATTGTGGGCATATACTCTCAGGTTTTGATTCTCTAAGCATTTATTGGTGTTTTACGTTTTACATACTGGTTTTAGTGTTTTATGTTGCAGTTTTCTGTAATTTTGGATCACAGGAGTGTTAGGTTTAGTTATGTGATCAGTTTAAATTCAGTGTTGTTGACAGCTGGTGGTATGAAGTAAGACATGAAGTATGTCAATGAATTATTTAATTGAAAAATAACATTACTGACTAAATAATGTAATGTGACAGGGTGATATGCACATTGGGTCAAAAGGTAGCACAAACAGTCAAGGTCCAGATGTTACTACTTATGAAACTGAGCAATAAAATAACAAACACACTCTGCAAATACTACATTATGTAATTCAGCAGCTACAGCTCTAGTTCTGTTGACACTAGGCTACAATCAAAGATTTAATTTTCCTAGCAGATGGTTCTCTTCTAACATGAGAAGGAGGCAGATTCGAGACCAGTAACCAAAGATTCCATCATCAAATTTTTTTTGATTTTATTACCTCAAGCAGAAGAATTACTTTAGATGATAGCTTCCCACGTGACACATTTCATTACAGACTGCTGTTTACAACTAGAAGAAGGTATACAGGAGACGTGGGCTCATATAGCATGAGTCCTATTAAACTGGAAGGCTACTGCAAGCCAGACATGTTTGGAAATAATTTATCAGCAGAGGTTCTCTTCTTTTTGCTTTAAAGATGTGTGTAGCTATTCTGTGATAAGCAGATCTAGTTTTTTTCATAAGAATGCAGAATAGTTTGGAGTATAACAATATATCGTGTAGTAAACATGGAAGGGGAACAATGCAACTTTCATTGTAGGTTGGATTTTAGTATGGTAGTCTCCTACAAGGTATATCTGCTTCAGACCTATCCAAGGTGTTTGTTTGCTGCGGTAAAATTCCTTTCAAAGCTAATGACTTCTTTAAAATGACATGATACAAGCTTGAGTTACAAAGACATATGCGTGCTTCAACATGCTGTCTACATGCTATAGTGCATCTTATGCATGGTCATACAAAGACATATATGTGCTTCTGCTTACTGTCTACATGCTATAGTGCATCTTAGCCATGGTCATACATGCATTATCTGTGTAGTACCTACTATAACATGTCAAGGCAATTGAGGTTTTCTCTAAAACTTTTACTACACACCATTACTTTCAATGTCTCAATCCCTGTATAAGACTTCATCTCTTTAATACTTCTCATAGGTTCATGGCTATATACTAGGCTATCAGTCTACAGACTGGTTTAATTCTAGCCAATATCCACAGGTCAGATTTAAACTTTGTATCTTGTATCTGTGAGGTAAAGACCTTAACCATTAAGCTGATCTCTCTCTCTCGCTCTCTCTCGCTCTCTCTCTCTCTCACACCTCTCTCTCGCTCTCTCTCTCTCTCTCACACACCTTAATTATTTTTAAGTAAAAGAATTTTCCACTCAATTTAACACAACCTTCAAGATTTTTTGGCTACAATTTCCCAGTCACTCCTAGTGATGCTGTACATTGGGATTCTTTCAAGGATTATTTACACGCATGATTCAAAACGGAGGCCATATCCACTTTCAGTCATGGAATCGTGAACTGATCAACATTCTGGAGTGATCATAAGTTTGACTGTCAAACTTACAATTTATTGGAATGCAGTATGCTTGACTGATGTAACTCTTTGTTGACATTTTGTACTTTTCATACATTATAAACAAAACTGGACCCAAAGACTGGCAATATGCACATTGTAACAAAAAGATAAGGACACACCTGAATACAGTGAGTCTTTTTAGTTTTGCACTACTACTTTTTTTATGTATGTATGCACACACACACACACACACACACATACACATGCACACACACACACACACACACACACACACACACACACACACACACACACACACACACACACACACACACACACACACACACTATAAATATGATTTACTTTCAGCTGGTCGACTAACATGCATGTTGACATCCTGAAGGTAAACCACTATACGTCGAAAACTGAAACTTTGACTACTTAGTACGCATGTGCCAAGGAAGAACCTTGGTGCATGAAACTTTAAAACATTATTTTTTGCACATCCCATTCCCCACTAATTTTATACATATATATACTAACTCCAATATTGTACAATCCCCTGGGAAAGGGAATATTCCCATACCTGAGGATTGTCAATCTTGGACACGTGTCGACAATCTGTATAATTGACCAAATGTGGTAGATTAAACAGATGTCAACCAAACCAACAGAACCCACATATGTATATTTTAAACTTAGTTTAAAGGTAGTCAAAGTTCTGTTTTTTGACATACAGTGGTTTACCTTTAGGATGTCAACATGCATGTTAGTTGACCAACTGAATGTAAATATATATATATATATGCACATACACACGTGCACGCACACACACACACACACACACACACACACACACACACACACACACACGCACACACACATATATATATCTTGATCTACTTTCTATTAAAGAAAGCATGATCCACTGAATGTTACAAACAGGAACTCAAACAACCAAAACTAGTCAACCATGAAAACATAAATTAGATAAACCTACATTAACAAAACCCATTTCAACAGACTATACTATAAAAAACAATAAAATATGACACAACAAACACACTACACTACAGTATGCAGGGGGGCAAGCCCCTCTGCACCCCCCACACCCCCGCTACTCATATATACCAAGTCTGAGATCGCACTACATTGGGGAAAAGGGAAAATTCCCTTAGCCTCACTGTACCGCAATCTCCAACAACTGTATAAATGCACACATAACCTGGCACAATTAATTATCACCTCCTCGCATAGGTCTTAACCTGCTAAGAGGCCAGTGTGGGACACAGACAATAGCAATGTGTGACAAACAGTCAAAATGTGGAACACCCTATTTTCGCACTGCGCGAAAAACATACCTTGACCATGGCCATAGCATTTCAACCAAAATATATGTGAATGTGAATGTGAATGCCACCTTTAAAATACTGTCCTCTTTCTACTATTGTGTGCTGACAGCCCTCTGTACTTTCCAGAATTCCATGCAAATAAAAGTCATGTACACTTTGTCTGTGTGCCATGCTTCTCTTGGCCCATTTTTTAGAGACATTTGAGAGGTATGCATGTATGATGAAAACCTGAAGTACAAAATAACTGGCATACAAACCACGGGGTTTATTTGAAATTAAGTTAAAATATGAATCATACCATCCTGAAGCTGTAAAACAAACTTTCCATACCTAAACCCTTTCCAAATGTAATCACAAACTGGGCACAGAGGATATACAAGCCATTTGCTTGTGAGAATTAAGATTAAACATGGGGGGGGGGTTATATATGAAGCAGAATGCCAAGATAAAGCAGGGGCAAAAAGAAGGGGGTGAGAAGCTGCTCACCATTTACAGGGTCACCCTGTATTAAATCTTTGTGACATACAAGCAGTGTAATGGAAATGCTGCTGCAGGCTTCTCAGCATTTTGTCAGCCTTGTTTTATTGTATTTGTGGTGCACCCCTCTCTCCTATACCTCTTAAATTACAGAGCTTAGAAACTGGAACAATCATTTCACAGCAGCCTGTTAGAAACAAAAAAATCATTTGTACTTAGTCACGATCACCAGTAAGACTTGTTAAAATGCATTTTCCAGTCCCAGCATCCACATCTTTTATACTCACCCTTGTTGAGGATTGGGAGGTACATTTTAACACCCACATCTTTTACATTCCTTGACTCTAGCCCTACGTGTGGCTTTGTAATTTGAAATGCTACAGGTAGACGTGAAAGCACAACCTGATTACACAGATTCTTCTCAGATATTTGAAGAGAGCGTGTATTCACCAATGAAATGCCAAGATACAATTGCATCCCTCTTGTTAATCACCAAGAACCTGGAACACCCAAAGATCACTCTTTATGACCAAAAAAGCTATACAGGCAAAAGTAACATGTTCAAAGAAGCAGCTGATCTTATTAAAGTGGGCTTTGATGACACTGCATCTTCTCACATAGTTCAACGAGAGGCCTGGGCACTGTATGAGCATCTGAATCAAGAAGGCAGGTTTTGGCTGACCAAGGCAGGAGAAAACAACCAAAACACGGCAAACTGTACCATGGAGCGAGAGTAAAACCGACTTTATTAACCTCAAGGTAAAACAAGTTTACTAGTTAAGCACTTTTGTCTGAATAATTACACAGACGAAAGCGCTTAACCATTAAACTTGTTTTACCTTTAGTTTAATAAATTATAGAGATGAAATCAGTTTAGCGGAGCAACGGCTGCACAATATGGAAAAGAGGAACAGTGGGCTTACTTGACCACAAAAGCAGAGTGTTCTGCACAATCCGGAGAACTTGGCTGCCCAGCCTCCTCATTCTTACATACCTCTAAAATATATCTCACCCAGGACTCCGTGAACTACTCTGCTACATTGGTGCAGCTAGAACCACTTCCTTATTCTACTTAAAAGATTTATTTATTTATTTCAGTTTGATAACCGGGGAAGTCCACTGGGCCAGAAGAATCCATTTTCAGTGGAGGCCCTGGGAGAAAAGCTCCATAACTAAGCAAATTACAATGTAAAACAGTACAGTATAAAACAAGCAAAATTACAGTACAGACTATAAAAGATAGCTCATGCATATTAAACTGAGATAATAAGAGAAAGGTGAAGTTAATTAGAGACAAAGTACAAATGGTAGTATTTACATCAAATGTAGCAGAAATGGGTAAAATATTCATTAGACAGTGGAACATTCTGAAGGTGGGAAAAGTTTTAGTAGAAGTGTGCAGTTGTGGATGATATGTGTCAAAGGCTAGAATTCAGAAAGAGATAAATATAGTACAATAAGTGGGGTAGGGAAACAGTCAGGTAGTGGTAGTAGAACTCGGATAGAAGTTGTAAGGAATAGTATGGAGAGTTGGGGAAGAGTTTGGGGTTCAAGTAAGGAAGCTGCAGGGACACATCCATTTATAGGACAGGTAGGAGTGTAAGAAGGATTTAAAGTTAGGGAGATGTGAGACAGTTCGAAGATGGGATGGAAGTGAGTTCCAAAGTTGGATAGGGAGTATGAAAGCAGGAATTGGCCGGGAGGTCGTAATGGTTTATATACTTGAAGGAGGTTTTGGCTTTTTGATCTTAGTAGGTGATTTGTGATATAAGGGGTTAAGGAGGTGGAGAGGGAAGGGCAGCTAGAAGGCTTAACATGAGTTTGTGGGCAGTAGTTAACTTTATGAATTTTAGGTAGTTAGGCAGTTCTAGCCAATTCAGGGGTTGAAGAGAGAGGCAGTGATGAGATGAGATTTTGGAGTGCGTGGTGAATTTGCTTATTTTATTATAGCAAGTTTCTAATTTGGACTGCAATCCAAGCTGAATGTTGTACAGAGGGGCACCGTATAGCAGGGGGGGAGGAGGTAAGAGGAGGCAAGGGCTTTTCTGGTGGTTGGGGTGAGGAAATGGTGATGTCGGTATAGGAGACCTAATTTTTTATGTTTTTTTTGATGGCAGTATTAATATGGATGTCAAATTTTAAGTGTTCATCAATGATGACACCTAGTAACTTAGTATATGAAACAATTTCAATAGGGGTATTATCTTGACTTAGTATAGAGAAAGAGGCTTTGTTGAATGTGGTGGCTTTGGATGGAGCAAAAATCATTAGCTTACTTTTGGTAGCATTTAAGGCTAGGTGATGGCTTTGCATCCAGGTTTCTGTTTTGGTAAAAGCTGATTGGGTTTTTAACTGTAAGTCTGAAGGGGAGTCAGCAGTGCAGATGATTGTGGAATTGTCTGCATACTGAATTAGAGAGGTATCAGGGATAGAATGGTGATAGTTGTTGATAAATATGTTAAAGAGTAGGGGGCCGAGAACAGATCCCTGGGGGACGCCTGTGGGGGTAGGAAGGAAGGTGGAAATAGAAGATTTCCATTTGACAGCTTGGTATCTATTGGAGAGGTAGCTAGAGAACAAGGCTACAGAGGAGGGGGATAGGTTGAGAGAGGATAATTGAGATAGGAGAATAGGGTGGGATATGGTGTCAAAAGCTTTTGATAGATCTAGGAATAGGGTAGATACTAACTTGCCAGAGTCACGGGCCTGGTTAATGCATTCTAGGAAAGATAGAAGGGCAGTGAATGTGCTATGGCTGGGATGGAAGCTATGTTGAGTTGGGGTAAGAAGGTTATTGTGTGTCAGATGTGTCATTAGTTGCAAGTGGATGCATTTTTCCAGGATTTTTGATAATGGGGAGAGGATAGCGATGGGCCTGAAATTAGTGGTGTCATTGTTCTTGCCACCTTTGTGGAGAGGAATGATGAATGTGTGTTTCCATATAGAAGGGACATGGGAATCTTGGATGCATCTATTGATAAGTATGGAAACTGGCAGGGCTATGTTGTTAGCTGCTAGTTTGAGGTATAGAGGTGGTAGATTATCAGGGGCAGTACTACAGGGTTTTAGCTGGAGTAATAGTTATTTTATGGTGCTTGTAGAGATGGTGTGGAGGTTTAAGGTGGGAAGGTCAGTATTGGTGGAAAGGAGGTGTGCTTGTGGAGGAGAGTTAGGTGGTGGCTGAGCAAAGGAGGTGGTAAGTTTAGCTATACAGTTTACAAAGAAGGTGTTGTAAAAGGAAGCAATGTCAGGGTCAGAGAGGTTAGGGTTAGGGCAAGGGTTAGCTTTGTCTCCAGGATTAAGGAGAGAGGAGACTGTATTCCAGAACATTTTTGGGTTGCTGAGGTGCTCAGATTGAAGCTTGGTATAGTATGATTTCCGATCTTTGGTTATTAGTTTTTTTATGGTATTGCAGAGTTGTTTAAATTCTATTAGAATATTAGGTAGTTTACATTTATGGTATTGTTTCCATTTTTGTCTTGTTGGAGCATGGTTTGTTTGGTCTCTTTTGATAACCAGGGACAAATATGTGACTTGACCCTTTTGGTTCTGAGTGGAGTGAGGCTATTTAGTAAGGTTTCGTTAAAATGGGTGATAGCATTTTCAAGGGGTAGGGTTCTTAGGACAGACCACTCTGTTCAGTCTAGACAGTTGGTGAAAATAGAGTGGGTTGAAATTAGAGAGGTTTCAAGTTTGAATGTAGTGGTGCTGTTTTTGGTTATGAGATGGGTGGCGGATGGCGAAGGCGGGCATGTGGTCATTAATAGGGTCTGTAAGGATGCCTGAACAGGAGATGTTATTAGGGCGAAATACTAAAATACAGTCAAGGATGGTACCTGAGTCTCTATTTTTGTTAGGCCTAGTGGGAGATTGGATGATTTGGCAGAAATTAAAGAGGTTGACTGCTTGGGAAGGGGGTTGAGAAATGATATTTATCCAGTTGATATTTACGTCACCGAGAATAAAGGTTTCATTTTTAATATTAGAAGAGAACCAAGAAAGAATATCTTCTAGTATTGGAATATTGTTTTTGCTGGGGGGATATGTATATGGATTTATGGTTGTTGATCTTTAGGTGGACTATTGTTATTTCTGATGTGGATACATTTGGTGTGGGGTTAGTAAAGGAGTGACAGTGTAAGAGGAGGAGTAGATAATGGCTACACCACCTCCTTTTTTGTTGGGCCTATCATTGCATATAATTTGATAGCCAGGGGGCAGTACTTCTGAGTCTTTTATGTTAGGCTTAAGCCAGGTTTCAGAGATGGCTATTATATCAGGGTGATTATGTAAGAGCCAAGCATGGAGACTGGGGATTTTGTTACATACACTTTGTGCATTTAATGTGGTGAAGTGGATGAACTGAGGAGTGAGGATATGTGTGGGTACATGGTTAGGTTTGAAGTTGTTGGGGCCAGGGTTGGGATGAATATCACCAGACAGAGAGAGGAAGAGTAGGCCTAGTAGATGATGTATATGTGTAGTGATAGAATGAGGTGTAGGGTATGGGTGGAAGATATATTTGTTATTTTGTGAGTGGTGGTGATAAATAGGTGCGGCAAGGGTTGGGAGGATTTTTAGTTTAAAGAATAAGGTGATGAAGATGGGATAGAGTTTGGGAGGTATTGAAGGGAAAGAGGGTAGGGGGAGTTGTTGGGTTATGGATGTACAGTGTAAGGATGAGTTATAGACGGGATGTGGGAGTTGTGTTAGGTATGAGAGGGTGATTAGGAAGGTTAGTAATCCTAGGTATGGAAGGTGTTGGGAGAGGAGTGTCATGATGTAGTTAACTATGTGTGAGGGGGTGTGGTGGGATTAGGGAGAGATAAATGATTGTTGGGTAGGGTGAGTGGTGGGAGGAGTTAGGGATAGATAAAAGTACAGGAAATGGGGGTGGGTGGAATTTGGGGGTAGGGTAGGGGAGCGGAGTGAGCCCTCAGGGCGAATGCAGCGGAAAGAGCAAAAGAAGGTGAGTGCAGCAGAAAAAGTATCAGCAAAGTGTAGTTTAATAGCCATTGTAGAAAGTTTTGTACTACTATTATTAGGCAAGGTTGAGTAGGTTGACTTTTCTAGAAAGTTTGGGCAAGGTGAGAGAAGATAATTACAGTTTTAGGATGTTAAATCTCAGCCAACTCTTAGTGGAAAACTAAAAACCTATTGGGTAAGTACTGCGAGGCTGGGAGTTACATAGGTAGATACTGCCACCTAGTGGTAGAAAGCTTAAGTAGCAGAGATAACCAAACCCATTGTAGGTTCAAGTATATATAGGTGGACTGGAAGAGGGAGGGGCAAACCGTTCTGCAGTGGGGTGCTGGCACGCACACAAGGAGGTCAGACTAAAAGGTAGCACAGCAAGGTAACAGTAAATTGTTTTCTAAGCACATACATTAACTCAGTCTTGTAGGGGAGAATCTCCTTTTAATGGTGGCTTTCTATATGCCAGGCGAGTAGGTCAGATTCAAGGTGTCTTCTGGAGTTATCCAGAAGTAGTCCTTTTTACTGAATGCAGGGAAGGAGGACCCAGGGCTGAAATGGTTAACTCAACCTTGTAGGGGGGATCTCCTTTTAATGGTGGCTTTCTATATGCCAGGCGAGTAGGTCAGATTCAAAGTGTCTTCGGGAGTTATCCAGAAGTATTCCTTTTTACTGAATGCAGGGATGGAGGACCCAGGGCTGAAATACAAAGTGTGTGTAAGGCAACCCAGACTGCAGGACCAGCAAATGGAGGCTGTGGACACCTAGTATAGGGATTCACAAATCACCTACTTACGGCATTACAGGCAGTTTCATTAATCTAACCTTCAATAATTCATGTTTTCATGGATGTATAGTTTTGGTTGTTTGAGTTCATGTTTGTAACGTTCGGTGGATCGTACTTTCATTAATAGAAAGTAGATCCATACACACACACACACACACACACACACACACACACACACACACACACACACACACACACACACACACAAACAAGTGAAGCTTATTCCCTAATTTTGGAAGACATGTATAATGTATGTGCCACATTTTTCCAATTCTGGTGTTTATTTTTAGTACTAGGTTCCCTAATCTAGTCGTATCTCCCTCAACAGTGGGTTCACACAGATTTTTAAACAGACCAGGCACAGGACTGGCCTTTTGTCAACTGGTGCCTTAGTCAAAAGTTCTCCACAGCCCCCCCCCCCCAACACCACTCAGTGCCTCCATCCTACCTACACCAACCAGATTACTGGAAAGGTGCCCCTGCTAGAATGGTGCCCTAGGCAGCTGTCTAGTTGGCCTATGCCTAAGGCCCATTATGGGCACAGGTGACCTGTAATTAACATATAAAAACAGAATACAATGACAAATGATAATTCTTGTTGCCTTCCACTTCTTTCTCTATTAAGGAATTCTTTTGGCCTTTTAATTTGTTTCAAATAGCTTGTTGTATGTTGTGCCATAGGAAGCAGTACTCTACTCATTAATGGGTAGGCTCGCTAAGGTATAAAGTGATACCATTATGTTCACATGTAATTAGACATGTCCTATGCAATTAGATGTGTTAGGGTATATGCTTTTCTGACTTTTGTAGATACACATTGGTCACCTTTTAAACTGCTGTCTGCTACTGCCCATAGATCTTTAACTATGCTGTGTTTTTATGATGTTACCATTTATTTTGTAATCATAACTTACTCATTGTTTGTCAGGTATAATGATTTTACATTTCCTGAAATTAAAGGAGAAATCAGTACTTTTATATTAGGTCCTGGGACCCCTCTTGTTTGGCATTTATTTTTCCGAGGTACAGGCAAACATAGGAGGATTGTGGCTGACAAAGTTCGCAGATGACTGCAAACTGGGCGCCATAATTGATACTCCAGCGGACACAAACATCCTTCAGAGAGGCCTCATAGAAACGGATAATTGGTGCCAGAGCCATGGCCTTAAGCTGAACGCCAAAAAATGTATAGTCATGCCCTTTGGCAAAAACAAGGTACCCACAAATTAACACATAGGTGGTAATCCATTAAGTACGGAAGAGGTAATCAGGGACCTAGGGACCCAGGTTGACAGTAACCTCTCATTTGACACTCACATTGCCAAAGTGGTTAGGAAGACCTTCTATATTGCCCACCTTATCATGAAGGGTTTCACATCTAGATCAAGAGAGGTCATTGTGCCCCTGTACTCTTCTCTTATCAGGCCAGTGATCGAGTACAATGCCCCATTTGGGATGTATCTCACCCGACACCTGCAGCAGTTGGAAAGACCCCAAAAGTTCCTCACCAAGAGGATAAAGGGTCTTAAACATATGTCATATGCTGCCCGACTGAAAAAACTCCAGCTCTATTCAGTCGCATACCACCTACTCAGAGGTGATCTGTGCCTGACGTACAAGGCCATGTCCAATCTGGAATTAATGGACATGCTCCACCTCAGAAAATCCAAATCCATCAGAGCCACGAGAACAAGAGACTTAAACCTCAACACAGAAATAAATAGGACGTGCTGGAGGGACAGATTCATAACCCAGAGGCTCCCTACACTCTGGAACAGAATCCCAGTCCATGTTAGGCAGAGCCCCTCACTGACTCTATTCAAGAGAAATCTTGACGAGTGGATGGGAGATCGTAGGTTTACCCTGGGGGTCATCTCTGTGTCACTACTAGATAGAAGCACAGTAAACTAAACCCTAAAAGGGCGTAGTATTCTCATCCTAAGGGGTGGTGAAAGCCACACACACTCTGGCTAGGCTTATAAATGCCCTAGGGCAGATAGCCTAGTACGAACCTATGAACCTAAGGTGTATAATCTTTGTAGACTACCTTAGAGAATTTTGTCACCTTTTATTGAAAGAATTATATTAACCCATTTGAAATCATGAGCATGTTTGATTATTTACAGCCTGTATTCCTTTTTATGTCTAAGAACAAAAATCCAAAAGTGCCCCCCACTATGGGAATATCTCTGGTAACCCCATTAGAAGTGGCCCCTGTATACAGCCCCTTGGGACACCACTGGTAACCCCATCAGAATTGGCTCCAGTATACATCGATGTGAGACACCACTGGTAACCCCATCAGAAGTGGTTCCAGTACACAGACCTCTGGAACACCACTTGTAGCCTCCATTGTGATACTCAGCTACCCCAAGTTTAACTTGCTTTTCCTGTTGCTTGACCGTAAGATTCACCATATAAACTGCCAGACCTTCATCAGGTGTAGATATTTGTATGTTACTAAATTCCATAAGACTCTGTATGCAAAACATCTGCTTAACAAGCCATGCTGTCCACACTTAACAGTAGTCCCTCTGATTTTGGATAAGCTCCGTTATGACTTTGTCAATGATTTTACACAGAATGCTGATCAGGCTGCTGGGCCTAAATTTGTTTTGTTCTGGTATATCTCTATATAACAGTTCTTCATCATACCTCTCAGGAAATCTGGACAAAACCATAAATAACGAGAGCACAAAAGCCCCAAAATAGGGACACTTTTTTTTTTTTCAATAATAGTTCTTTATTATTTTCACTTGTTAATACAAACAGTCAACAGAGAAATACAGAGGTAATATCCAGACAAATCTTCTATCAACATTCTAGCAGCATATATACAATAGTTACATGAATGCTTCCACAATTAAAATAACATACATACAAAGAATTTACATCTACAAAGATAGGTTCTTGTAATAATATATCCTAATAGGGTTAGACATTATATTTATAAATAGCAATGAAATTTTCTATGATCGATGCATTAAGCTAATATAATATTGAAAATTTGTTCCCAAATCTTCAGATTATTTGAATGTTTACTTTGGTTATTGATAACATATTTGTGGGCTAATATATGTTTTATCGCTAAGATCTTAAAATTGTCCCAAGAAGTTTGAGATGGGTTCAACAAATTTGTAGCTATATATAGTTTCATTAGCAGGAAAATATTCATAAGTATGATCATCTGGGATCTAGATAGGTTATTTGGAGGGATATGTAATATCATAAATTCCCAAGACAGCATTGAATTTTGATATCCCATCTTTTGTAGTTGTAGTTTTAGGAAATTCCAAAGTTTATATATACATTTACAGCTCCAGAACATATGTAAGAGGTCAGCAGTTTCATCATTACAATATGGGCACTTAGGAGAATCTTTGGATTTAAATTTATACAAGCTGAGACGTGTATAGTAGGCATTATTGAATATCATAAGTTGGGTAAATGCTAACTTTTGAAGGGAGATCGATTTTACTGTTCATTTAATTGCGTTCATTAATTTATTCTCCTCTCCCAAAGGTAATTTTTCTTTCCAATACTTAGATATGAGAAGGTGATATTTGAATTCTTTTATCAGTTTATATGTGGATGTTATATATTTAGTAGTTTGTGCTAAGGCTTGCCATATTGAGGTACATTTCGTTAGTTCCTCTTTATTAATAGTTAAGTCTTTAAAGTAACTTGAAGATAATTCTTTAATCTGCCTCATCATTACTAGATATGATTTAGGGAGATTCATTTCCTGTCTTAGTTCATGAGCAGAATAATTCAGATATGGGTATATATCTTGTAGAGTTAAGTTGATTATGAGTGGGAAGTTTTTTAAGTCTATGAGTTGATTATTAATTCTTAGGTTAGGGTTTCTGTGAAAGGGTTGTAACATCATCATATATTGATATAAATTTAATGATCTAAAAAGATTTTGTAATAATGTTATATAAATTTTTACATGCTCCATTAGAGCATATGCTTTAATATTATCTCTATTTAGAAAGGGTAAAGCTTTAGGATTCATATTCAGATGTTCGACATATTTGAAACCCAGTCTTATCCAATTTGGGTACCATTTATTATTTTGTAAGTCATAGTTAGCTATTCTTATAATTCTATTGGCATTTATAATTAGATAATAATTTTCAAAGTCAGGTAAATCTAAACCACCTCTATTTTTGGGGGTCATCAAATTATCGTATGATATTCTAGTTTTTCTTGGTTCCCATATAAATTTCGCAAGTTCAATGTGGATTTGTTTAAAAAATTTCTTAGAGATTAAGATTTGAGTAGATCTAAATATATATAATAATCTGGGTAAAACATTCATTTTAATAATTGAAACCTTAACTAATGGAGGTAATTTCAGGTTATTCCATCTCCTTAGATCAGATAAAATGTATTCCCAATTAAGTTTAACGTTGTTGAGAAAGACATCCTTGTTGTCTGTGGAGAATGTAATTCCTAAATATTTAATCTTTTCTTCAGATTTTACTTGTCCTATCAAAGGTAAAAGTGAAAAGGGTTTAGGCGTTTTCAAAGGAAATATGTTGTTTTTTTTAGGTTTATTTTATAATTTGATATTAATGCAAAGTCTTCGACAACCGCTAGTATTTTTTTGGTATCAGAAACAGGAGTTGTACAATATATATTTAGATCATCCGCAAAAGCTGCCAAAGAGATCTTGGTACCGTAAATTATTGGAGCATTATGGTATACATTTGGTTTAATATGTAAAAATAAAGGTTCTAAATATAAGTTAAATAGTAGGGGGGATAGAGGACATCCTTGTCGGGTACCATTCCTGATTTGTATTCTTTTAGAAAAAAATATAAAGTTGTATAGGGATTATTATATAAGGTCTGTAATGTTAGGATAAATTCTTGAGGTATATTAAAATAGGGCAAAGTGTTAAATAAAAATAATAATAATAATGATAATTTTAGTATCTATGTTTAACAGTGATATGGGTCTATAATTGTCTGGGTTTTGAAGATCCGAATTATCTTTAGGTATGAGGATTGTTTTGGATGCATTAAAGTGTAAGTCATTAATTTTGTTATTAATTATATAATTTAATGTATATGAAAGTATTTTAACAATAGTATTAGAAAAAGTTTTATAAAATTCTGCTGTAAGGCCGTCTGGGCCCGGAGCTTTGTAGGGTTTCAAATTTTTAATTGTTGATGTTATTTCCTCCATAGAAATTGGTTTTATTAAATCTCTCTGTAGATAAGGGACACTTTTTAAATATTGCTCTTGCAAACTTAGAAAGTATATAGAACAACAGGTTTTGCATTAATGTGAATTTTCTGAAGGGAATGAAGTCTGAAACTCATATGACTGTCATTATTTTCTGACTTCATCCCTCAATAACTTCCCAATCATTTGCTAGAAAACTGCAATTTTATGAGAACCAGACCAAAAATAGGAGACAAAAATCTGGACATTCTGCGAAAATCTGTACAGTTGAGAGGTATGAATTTTGTTGGAACATAACAGAACAGACTACAACATATTGAGATGAAGATGGTTAAAGCATTAGGCAAATACAGGGAATAGTTTTATGTCATGAATTAAAAAGCATAGAAAAATGGTGAGATGTCTCAAATACTGTATGGATGTCTATACACACACACACACACACACACACACACACACACACACACACACACACACACACACACACACACACAAACAAAAATGTAATGTATAAGCAACTGAATTACATAAAATGCCGATTCATCCCTACACTTCAGTTTTCACCAAGATAATTTAAAGTTGCATTACATCACAACCTTCCCACTCACTATCAGATACAGGAGATGTTAACAAACACTCTACAATGATTTCCAACCACAGACCAAACAAAAGAATTACAATGATCTGATTTCAGGCTGTTAAAACTAAACCAAACTATTCCTCAGTTTTCTAGTCAGTAAGGTTTGTCAAATTACTTCTACAGACTACTAACTTCTTATAGACATGAATTAATGATGAGCATTTCTAGCACAGATTTCCAGAAACCCACCACGCCAAACAACTTGGAACAACAGTTTTACAATCTTACTGCTTTAGGAAAAGAAGAATAAACAAGACCTGGAAGTAAGTAATTCAATGTGGCCCAACAAAACTTTCCATTCCCCATCAATAAACTCCACATCTCAAACAGATCATGTATTGCCCACCTCACCACCATATATATAAAATGTATGTATCACACAAAACATTATGCCATTGATATGGAAAAACTGCTTTAGTTAAACCCCTCTCCTAGCAATCCAGTTGAAAATATACGTCACTTCCATCCAATATCCACCCTCCAAATCAGATCAAACTTCTAGAAAAAATAATGCATACCTAACTGTCTATGTCCAGCAGTACCACCTACTCCCCTCCAAATTGCATGGATCCTGGCCTGGATGACTAGTATGACAGCATTTTGGTTCCCAAGTGATGACATACTGCAGAACACTGACAGAGACCTGTTTACAAGTGCCCTATTTGCAAACCTGACAATGACGTCATTAATCACTGTCTTCTCCTAAACAAATTAAATGAAATTGGTACCAGCCCAGACAGCACTCGCCTTCCTCACTGACAGCGATAGCATCCTTCTAATCAAAATATGCACCTATTATCAAAGGTGTCCCACAAGGATCCATCCTTGCTCCCTCCTCTTTTCCATATTCATTAACAAAACTTGTTCATAACCTTTCCCAGTCCCCACTCATTCTCTGTGCTGATAACATGGGCATTAACGATCAACTCACTGTCACACCAACATTCAGTCCCAACTCTAGTCAGACTTGCATGAGATCCACCAAAGGCTCATAAAACACAAACTGCTTCTCAACCTCTCCAAGACCAAAGCTACGCTTTTTGGAACGCCACAGAAAATTCACCAAACAACTGATTCTTTAACTATCCTTAATTTATACAACCATAGCATATAAAAATCCTCCACATTTAAATACCTAGGATTATGGCTTTTCAACCTCTACATTTCCATTTCGAAGTAGACAGAGAGAGATACCAAAAACAAACTACCTCTTCTTCTTCTGAACCAAAAAGATCTTTCCATTTCTATCTCAACCAGCCAGAGCAAAGGGGTTCTCCTCTCTCAGCTAGAAACTGAACTCCATATTCTTCATCTGATACCAAGAAAAACACCACCTGATTGTTCCAGACAATTTCTGACAGTGTCTGTCAATCCATTACAAACTCACTCATCTGTGACCATCACTGTATCACCACAGAAAATGCCAAATAGCTACTCATAAAACAAAGCTCGAACCTACTGCTGGGATTCCAACTCTACAAGCTACTACGACTCCAGATATTTACAACCCTTTCAGTTAAACTCCATACCTGAGAGACAACTGTCAAGCTGCACCAGCGGTCATTACCCTAAAACCAAACTCTACAGCACTGCATACGCAGTTTTCTCTCAGGCACCTACTCTTTGAAAAGATCTCCCCAGTCCCCATCACCCTAAATGAAATCAACACTTTCTCCAAATTCAGAATGTAACTGAAAAAAAAAACATTTCTTGTGACATGTTTTGTATTTTAACCAGGTTGAGCCTGAAAGTGGTCAACACTGATCAGCACACTACCCCATCAAACAAATATTAATAACCAACTAACTAAAGTCCTTAACTTCCCCACAAAACTGTCATATTTGGTGATTACCTCCTTATGTTCTTAAGAAATCCTGGTAGTTGCATAATTATGACTTGGTTAGAAGTTCAGTACTTCGAGGTTACCAGGTTATATAGTTAATTTAGTTACCAGGTTATATAGTTAATTTAGTTAACTCCAGAGCATTGACACTGGGCTACACTTCCACTGAAACAGTTGAAACCACTTATCCTTCAATATGTACTTGATACCAGGTTAAGGAGTCAGTTTGTCTCCCCTCCTGATCTCAGCAGATGCAGCTAATTATTTGCAATTAATAGAACAAATTGAATTTGTTTTGAAGAACTGGTGCTTGGGGATGGGGGTCATACATACTTTTTTTCTCAATGCAGTGGCTGGCAGGTGTTAAAATGATTTTGCTATCACTAATGACACATGCCACTCATTCATTATTGGTCAGTGATGTCTTTCCTAGTCAGCTGGACCAAAAGGTTACTACAGCAGACATTTCTTCTTCTTCTGGCTTTTCCTGGTTAGGGGTCGCCACAGCGGATCACCTGTCTGTGCATGATTGGCAGTGGAGTTTTTACGGTGTCGAGCTGCCAGCCCGGTGCCCAACCTTCCACAGAAGGCACACACATGCACTTACACCTAGGGCCAATTTAGAGTGTCCAGTCCACCTACTGCATGTCTTTGGGATGTGGGAGGAAACCGGAGGAAACCCACGCGACCACAGGGAGGACATGCAGACTCTGCACAGAAGGCACATCAGCCAAGGATCGAACCAGGGAACCTCTTGGTGTGAGGTGACAACGTTAACCGCTGCACCACTGTGGCCGCCCTTACTACAGCAGACACTACTCCATCTTAAACCTTAGTTTGTCCTTTTTCTTGGTGTTAGGTCTCATTCTGATGTAGGTCTTGTGACCTGTATAGGTTCATAGATATATGCTAGGCTAACTACCCAATTGTGTCCCTATCTATCATGGGCATTTATTAGGAGGAGTTATGTTAGGAAGTTTCTAAAGGTTATGTAGGGGGTATGTTAGCTTGGGCATGATTACTGTATGCCTCTATCTATCATAGACATAGGGGCTAGACCCAAGATGAAGTTCTGACTTCCCATACATTGGTCAAGGTTATGCTTAAATAGGGTTAGGGATGGACTCTGATTCAAGTGGATGGGAAGCCTGCTCCAGAGCATGGAGATCCTCTGAGACACATGACAGGAATAGACATGGCATAATGGTTAAAGTGTTTCCCTTATAGACACAAGATGCATGGTTTGATTCTCATTTGGGCTAATTGGCTAGGCTTAAAATGGCCCATGCAGGCAGTTAGCGTAGTACTAGTCTATGAACTTATGAACCTATGACTGTCTCACCAACCTGTCTTATTTATGTTGCACACAAAATTTAAATCCTTGGATCTACTGGTTCTGATACTGTTTGTTTTGCAGATGTGCAAAAGGTCAATCAGAGCTGGACCCAAGGCTGCCTTGTATGCCAGACATAGATCGATCACCTCTCAGTAACCTGGAGGAGACCGAGTATAGAGATAAGACAAAGTACAGAGTCAAACTCACAATTTAATGTAAGTACCCCACGTAACTCCAGAAATGGAAACATGCTCATCTTGTTTTCTTACCCTTATAACTGTTCCACGTTACTTTATGGTATGCACTTAAAATCTCAGTGCAATTAGCAACATCAATGCCAAACGCTTGAGGGTTCATACTCGGTTCCCTCTGAATACACAAGGCTATTATATTATATTTCAAATTGTAATTATGGGAAAAACAAGCCTTAAACATTAGAGAGCTCTAATGTTTCCATTACTCTCTACCTCAGAATTTTCACTGTACCTTGTGGCCAAGACTCAGAACACATGGCTCAATAAGAATCTTGTCACGGTTTACCATACCCCTCTGGTTGAAAACTGGTAAAAGCCATGCAGCTATGAAAACACATATCAACATGTCATTAGTGAGTTGATCCTGACCAATAAAATAGATCAATGTCTTGGCAATAGATAAAGAGAAATATACTGGGTCAATTTAAATGCCATGTTTTCCAGATTACTACATCAATCTACTTTTCTTAAAGACCAAATTCTTCAGCTAAATACATATATTTTGTACAAGGAATACTATTCAGGAAAATACCCAAGTATCCTTTATAAGATTATGGGATACTTGAACAATCTCTAATGTAACTTTATAGGAGGAGTCAGGCATACATTGCATACACCATGCTATAATGTATGTTTTGCATTGCAATTTGATTAAATGGATTTTTAATTTGCATATTCAACAGAGTTTATGGTTATATAATACCTGGCTTGCCTCTTTTTTTCTTTCTTTACTTATTCATTTATTTTTGCCTCAAACCATAATTCCAGATGGTTTCATCACATCTGTACCACTTGTTTCCCTGGGAAAATTTTAAATGAATATTTCTTACACCATGCAAAACAGCAAATATGTACAATCTACTTTAATGTTACTGTTGGAAGTGCAGAACTGTTAATCCAGCAATGTGGAAGTAATATATTCTTTGAATTGTCAGAGCTATATAGTTTCTGACTTAGTAGGCTTTCAAAACTACAAGACATATATATCCTTTGTTTTATCAAAGCAGGTGGGACTAGACAATTCAGCCATACAAAGTATATTAAAGTTGCAGTTAAAGCTTCTGTGGATAGTAGATTTATCTGCTAAGCAAACAACTGCCAAGTCATGGAGAAATGCTAGTCCTGCAAAGAAAATGGATTTTGTTCACAGCATGAGAATGGGAGTAAGTTACACTGTTTTGGAGATTTGGTAATACTGTTAAAGAGTTACTACATGAGGAGGATGAACTATGACTAGGTTTTTCTTGAATAAGTTAAGTAGTTTGATTTCATGCAAATAAACAAAAGACTGTATTAGTTTAAAAAATACATTATTATGGTTATTTTTCTTTCACAAGGACAGCTGTTTATAAGGTGACTCATTAGTCCAGTAGATTTAAAGGGTACTGTACTGTTATTCCCCCATTTCCTGTATCCAAATGATGAGATACTTTTTTTCTCTCACAATGAATGCTGCTTTCTGATTAAATGCTGTCTTGGCCTATAACACACGGAAAATATCTAAGGTTGTCCTTCGTTTTGCCCTCCCCAGGTGCTGTCTGTCATGGAATCTGAGGTCTAGACAGCACCCAGCTGCCTGAGGTGCAACTTCTCCTGCCAGCTGTTGATATTTTGCTACTGTGTTTTGAGCCTTCACAGCATCCAGGAAAACTTTTACCTTTGCAGGGAGGTTTATTTTTAGAATTGCAGGATACAGCATCTTAAACTTTAGGCACTTTATCTTACAGATCTTCATTGCTAGCAGAAAAAGGTTTCACTGTCTTCTCATGGTCACTAAACAGCCTTGTTCCATATATACTCAGGACCCACTTAACAAAAGCTATTTTCCCCACTTTCCAAGCAATTGCAAAATTCTTTCTTTTATCGCAAACATTTTAAAATCTTACGAATTACAGTTGTGGCATTTTGCTATAGGTTCATCCAGGTGACAAGTCATGCATTAGCTACATCATTTATAATTTCTCTAGTATTCCATTTACTTGGAGATTTTTCTCTAGTATTTCATTTCATTGGAGATTTTTCCTGTTGGATTAGTCATCTTGGTCAACCACGATCTTCTAAGGCCTTTATTCTAGTAATGCTGACCATTCCCTCAGCTGGTGATTTTCTGCATCTAATTTTCTATAGATAGCCATAGTAGCTTGTATATGTGTCCTCAATTTCTCTTTGTTTTTTAGCACCTGACATCATATAATCCTAGTTCTAGAGTTTGACCTCTTCAAGTCTTATTAATTCAGCATTTATTACTGCCAGTGATACCTGCTCATCCATTCTGACCTCTCCAGGCATTGAAACAGTGGGCCGAGTTCCTTGGACCATGTTACAGAACTTTTTGACTGAAGCAGTCGTCATTGTCTTAGCTCCTTTTTACAAACATGCCTCCTTTTTCCTTCATTTTTTCTTTATTATGTCTGATTCACTAAATTGCTCAACCACTCTGTCATTGCTTTTTATCCAAATAAAAGTATATGCCTCAAATATTGTTATGAGTACAAGTTGGAGAGTAGCAGGAAAATGTGGTTACCAAGGCAGCATCACACCAGCCATTTTGTGGTTACTAAGGCAGCATCACACCAGCCATTTTGAGCCATAGATTTTTAACCTTTCTAGCACAAACTCTTCTAAAGCTTACTAGTGGGATATGAGAAAGAGAGGGGAGACAGAGGAAGATGATGTACAACATAAGAAGGAGGAGAAGACAACGTCTTTGGGAATGTATTGCATCAGAAAGAGATTATGACAGAAAATGCTCTGCAGACTGAGACAATATCTTTAATTGTTAAAGAAACTTACTTCAACATGGCACTTTTCATTTAGCCTACTTATGTTTACTGGGAGAGACAATAGTACTACAGAAAAGATCAAGATATGATGAAAAGCATACCTTTTCAGACTTTTACATGCAGTTCAAGTCTACTGATGTCTGAGGGGGGTGTTGTCATTAAGACAGCGATCAAGGGTGGTTTGAGTTTTTACATTTACAGCTAGATTCTCACTACACCTTTCTGAACATACTGGAAAATATTAATATACAACCAAACACCCAAATACTGAGTGATTTCAACTACCCTGCCATTAACTGGGAAAACTACTCAGGTACCGACACCTTTGCCCAACGGTTCTTGGAATTCATAAATTCCAATGCACTGGATCAACTAATCCTTAGTCCCACCAGGGGCTCCAATATCCTAGACCTGGTCATTACCAACATGGGAAATCGATGCTCCACACCTATGGTCACCCCCTCATTGGTCAGGTCTGACCATAAGCTAATCACCCCTGACATCCACATCCCAACCCCACCCCCCAGTAAGGAAACCTCTGTAAAAAACTTCTCCAAAGCCAACTTCATGCTACTCAAGTCAGACGTTACAAACTTCATGACACCCATGCAGACGGGAACTGAAAGTTCGACTGCTGAATCCTACACTAAGGCACTGTGCGAGCACATCCACTTGTGCATGAATTGTGCCATCCCCAATAGAACCAAGACGCTCTCCCCCAGAAAAAGGAAGCCAAGCTGGTGGTCCCTTGCCATAACAAACTTTACAACAAAAGGAAGAAACTGTTGCAGAAAAGTGGAAAATCCCAGGATGCAAAAAACTCCCTTACCAGCCTCAGTAAGAAGCTGAGATCCCTCATAAAATCCTCCAAAGCTAGTTACGAAAATAAAATTGCCAAAGATTCTAAAGACAACTACAAGGCATTCTATAGCTATGTCAAGAATCTAAATGGCAATGCTCAGATCTGCTCTGAGCTACAAGAGAATGGCATTAAATATACTGATCCCAAGGATATTGCCAATATCCTGGCAGAGCGATTCAGTGCAACCTTCACCCCCCTCTCACCCCCTAAAGCGCCCATCTCAATACCGAAAGATTGCCAAATTCCAGTAGTAATGGCCATACAGGTAAAAAACGCACCCTCCAAAGCTAAGAATACAGTATCCATGGGACCAGATGACATCCCAGGCTGTGTACTACATGAACTACAAAATTAATTGGCACCTCACCCAAGTGTCATGTTTAATCATAGCCTCACCTCAGGCTTTGTGCCCACTGAGTGGCTCACAGCTACAGTTATCCCAGTCCAAAACGGGGGGATCCATCTTGGATCCAAGGAACTACCGCCCCATCAGTCTGATGAGCTTGATCTGCAAGGCCATGGAACGTATTATCATGGCACTTATAAACAAAGACATTGGCAACCTTCAAACATTGGACCACACGCAGTTTGAGTTCATGAAGGGCCAATCTTATCTCCTGAACCTGATTGACTTCTTGAATCAATCAGTCTCCAGAACCATGGACAAGGGTAAGGTGGTTGTCACAGTCTATCTGGACCTCGCCAAGGCCTTCGATACCATCCCCCACTCTGGAATCATAGATAAACTTACTAAGCTGGGCATTAATCCCTATGTCACTCGATGGGTTGCCAACTGGCTTACTGACAGAACCCACACTGTGAAAGTAGCCGACTCCAAATCCAGCTCCAGACAAGTGACAACTGGAGTACCTCAGGGTTCAGTCCTGGGACAGCTCTTGTTTGGCATCTACTTCTCTGAAGTACAGGCCAACACTAAGGGATTCTGGCTAACAAAGTTCGCAGATGACTGCAAAGTGGGAGCCATTATTGAATCTCCAAATTATGTGGATATTCTACAAAAGGGCCTTACAGAAGCAGATGCTTGGTGCCAGAGCCATGGGCTCAAGCTCAGTGCCAAGAAATGTATAGTTATCCCCTTTGGGAAAAAACATGTACCCGTGAATTACCACATAGGTGGCAGCACACTAAACACCAAAAGTGTGATAAGAGACTTAGGGACACAGGTGGACAGTGGTCTCACCTTCGATAGCCACATCACCACAACAGTCAGGAAATCCTTCTATGTGGCACACCTCATCACTAAGGGCTATTCATCCAGAAAAAAGGAGGTTATTGTCCCACTGTACTCATCCCTCATTAGACCCATTATAGAATACAACGCCCCGTTTGGTATGTACCTCTTAAGACTTCTGCAACAACTGGAAAGGCTGCAGAAATACCTCACTAAAAGAATCACAGGCCTAAAGCAGATGCCCTATGTTGACCATCAAAAAAAAACCCTACCTATACTCTTGTCACATATTGTCTACTCAGAGGCGATCTCTGCTTAACATACAAGGCCATGTCAAACCCAGAGCTGTTGGACATGCAAGAAATCCCAAACCCTCAAAGACACATGCTCCAGGGATCTAAGCCTTGTCATCACAATGAACAAAACATGCTGGAGGGATAGGTTCCTGACCCAGCGACTCCCCAGGCTCTGGAATAGACTGCCCATACATGTCAAGCAGAGCGCCTCTTTGGCTCTCTTCAAAAGGAACCTTGATGATTGGATGGGAGATAGGAAATTCACCCCGGGGATCACGTCAGTCGCCCTGCTAGAGAGGGGTCTAGGGAAGTAAATACTGTGGGAAGAAATAGCCAGGGAATTGTTATGGCTCGGCTTGTACAGACCCTAGGGCCAATAGCCTAGTACCAACCTATGAACCTATAAAGATGTGCACTGCATGCAGTAAGCCACACAAGGGGAAGGGGTTGTGCTGTGTATTGTACATGTTGGTCTCCCTGCAAGGGATATTGCAAGCATGCAGCCCTACCCACCTTCCGTGAAGCTAACGTGGTTGTTTTGTTGGTCTCCACCAGAGACATGCACATCCCTAACTGCTCTCAGGCATCTCAAATCCTCCCCTACATCCAGGAGAGGTGCAGTATGTAGGGTACAGAACTTTGCCTTGCGCCTTACAACACAGCTATATTATTGTGGCTTCCTATAAAACAGCTCACCTTGTCAAATACTATATTTAAATCAGTGCCCAAGAAGAGAAAAAATAAATTGTGATTTTTCTGCTGATTTGCTAAAGACAGGATACATAATGTATAATGCTGAATTACGGAAATGTTTACATGCCCACACAGAATGCAGTCTATTCCTTGAAACTGAAGCCTGGGTTTTTATGTGATCTGTGTCAAAGAAAGGGGTGATTCACTGACACTTTCACTGTAAAGGAACAGGGCTTGCAAGGAGCAGCTACATATTCGACTGTCCTTTGATAAAATCACGCTGGCAAGCCCTGCTTATCTTTACCTTTAACTGATAGGATTTTGGCATAACAGTATCATTTTTGAACTAGGATTTTGTGTTTCTTCTGCTAGATTTACTGATTTTCTCAATAAAGTTAGACATGCTTAAGCATTCATATACTACTGAAAGAAGACCTATGCACAGATTCCTTACTGTTAAAGATATGGTCTCTAGTATCCAAAAACCTTCTGTTCTGAAACGTACAGTAAGAGCATGTTCATCTTTCTGAAACTCTGCAATAAGTTTTAAAGGTAGCTCTTATGATCTTTATTGCGTCGGCATTGGAAGGTATTATTGCTCTCTCAATATTTATAACTGAGCAGACCTGGATTTTTTGTCCAGTGGTAACATGATGTCCTATGGAATCCGTTTGGACTCTGCTGGCCGAATCTGCTTACTTTAATGGCATCTACAGATATGAAGGATGTGGATGTCACAGCCATGTGATCACAACGGAGTCATGCTTGCCTGTAACATCACGCTTGCCTGTTAACTGACATCATATTTAACTTGGCTGTTTAACATCTGGTGACACATTCTGAAAGGTTAACAAGCTGGAACAGAGTTTACAATTGAAGGTTACGGAAGCCTTTATGTAAACCTCTCATTTAATATTTGAGTAAATTGGGTGGTAAACTATATTGTGTATTCAGGTTTGCTGAGTTTTCTTCATTCACTTTTGGCTATGCATCAAAGGCTGAAACGGCAGTACCCTAGTTTCTTTCATAGAATAAAATCATTTGCAGCTGGTTATCTCTCATGAACACTACTCATGAACTCTACTGCCTAGAATCTAACAGCTCACACAGGGAAAAGATGAAATTATCTCCTGGAATGAAACACCAGGTATATGCCAAGGACTCCTGTTCTCCTTGAGAAAGACAGCTAATAAAGAACTGCAATATTCCCCTGTGTTTTTTTTTATACAACACTGTTTTATTGATTTTCATAGATCAAGAAATTATTACACTATACAGATAAATTATTCATTAACATGGCATTAAATACTCAACTATGTACAATTATATACAAAATGCTCATAACTAAAACAGCTTTGTTCAACATATTACATTTTGTCTAATAATTTTTTTAATTTCAACCAAGATAACTTTCTGTGGGTCATTCTTGTTGTTCTATAGTTAAGAGTTTCAAGTTCTCTGTTACATACTGTCTTGGCCAATAGTACAAACTCGGTAAAAGAGACAGTCACTTTACTTTTCCAATTTGAAGTAATAACTTTCCTTGCTATTGCCAAGATGGACCATAAAAGATGTATTTGTGACTTTGGTATACAATCTGGTATTGGGGCATTGAGTAATAAAAGTGTATCTGTAATTATGCATTTGTCTGTCCACAATGCCTTTGTAATTCTCCTGTGTTTTTGGTACTACATGTGAAACGTCATGAATGTACCCATTTTTTCTTAAACAATTATTTACTTTTACTGATTGAAAAATTCCATTGTAACTTCCGCACACTATCACTACGCATTTTAGACTAACTCCTCGGCCTTTTTCATGTCTGAAAATGAACATTCAATTACTTTGTCTTTTCCGTATACTATGTATCATAACAGTTCAAAACTCTTTTTTTTTCCTTGACAGTTTCTTGTTCTTCCAGTTAAATTTCATATTATGCACTTTCTTTCTTGGGTTTTACTGCTGAATTTTACTTAAATGTGAAAGTCTATATTTATACTGCCATCAATGTATACAGAAGATAATAATATCTGCAACAATAAAGGTCTATTTTTAAAAGTACCTTTCTGCATTTAGAAAACAGTAATTACTGTGACAGATAATAGGACAGTACCGAGCAAAGCACTCAGTAACAAAATCACAAGGGAAAGCCTTAGTGTCTTCAAGAATGGCTCATAGCACATGAGAGACCTAAATAAACTCAGAAATTCCAGATACGACCTGCCGTGCTGTTTGGTTATCTTGTTGCCTGCAGTGGTGAGTTTATAACCTGCAGAGTTCACATTGTCCAATCTTTCTGTCTTAGATTTTGTACTACATCCACAGTGATGTTATAATCACATTCATGAGAATACAAAGAGCTACAAGAAACATTTATCAATGTATTGTTAAGAGCAAACCAAATTTAATCTGCATTAAATGGCATTCTAACACTAATTCCCCATGGGCATGTTTATCACATATGCATGGTTCACCCTTGTGAATATAAAAAGAAACTACCATAATGAAAGTTTCAAACCAATAATGTTTGAAACTTTCATTATGGTAGTTTATTTTTATATTTTGGGTAACACAAGGGTGAACCATGCATGTGGCTACTGAAACAGTTTGCAGGGCTGTATTCAAAATATTCAGTTTTATGTTATTGTATCTGTGATCAACACACAAAAACATAACAAAATGTCATGTAGATGAACCTTAACTTGTTATACATTGGGGTGAACTGATTCTATGTCTACAAGGTTTGTAATATATTATATTAGTTAATTTATATCTACAATGTTCTGCTTACCTTCAGAAAAAATCCAGTCTTAAAAAGGCAGTTCTCAGAACTCTTCAGGATTCACATGTTTTCTTTTCATCTGCAAAACAGAAATGTTGTAAGTATTTTGTCTGTAAATCTAGGCAGTTAAATAATACAAGTACTGTTTTTTTTTCACTTCTGCACCCATACAAACTATTTGCGTCTCATATTACAAGTACAGCAGTTAGATTTCTGATTTTGAAACGTCCCTAAAACTGACAAAATGCAACTCTAGTCGGTGTTAATATAATCCTAATGAAAAACTGAAAGTTTTTAAGGTTTAAAAATTAGCATGCCACTGCAGCCATGGGCTAGTGATGTTTGCTGCTAGATGAAATCATATGACATGCAAATGGGTGGTTCAGTGTCATGACATTAAAATAGGGATTAAGGGTTAAGACCATCAACGTTACATATTTTTACAGCAATGGTTACACTCAATGTCCTGTGGTCATAATAAATCTACTTGTAGGTCAAGCTCTGTGCCTTCCTCAACTTAAATCACTCTGACACACACACACACACACACACACACACACACACACACACACACACACACACACACACACACACACACACAAACACGGAGCAGCCTGGGCTGAGATTTCCAGTGTTGAATAAAAATGATCTTCTGCTCCAAACAAACATTATTTCACGGCTACCTAACACAAGCAGTCCGGCGTCATTTCAGTAGGTAGAATGTGCTTTAAATCTTCAAGCGAGCAACAGGAATTCACTGACTTTCAACAGGACAGGACCAATTCCTTTTTCAGAGCCATGGCAGGCTTTTGTCTGCATTTAGTAAAGTTTTCTATTAAAACAGTGTCTTTGTTCCACTTAGAGTGGCAAATCAACATGAAAAAGAAATGAATATTTGTATCATATATATTATACCAAGAAAAATGAATAAAGAAAGAAACATTAAAATGTGGTTAATTCAGTGGACAGATCACAGTGTTTAAAATGTTAATATGAGCAACAAGAAATAACTGAATATCAACAGGATTGTATTAATTTATTTATTATTTATTTACTGGCAGTTGATTACTGGGGAAGTCCAAGTGGGTAGGTGCCCATTTTCAGTGGAATCCTGGGTAGAAAATCTCCAAAGTATTAAAAAGCATTTTAACAACAATAATTTTACAATCTTCAAAAATAATAGAAAAATCTAAAATTTTAATAATTATACCAAATTAGACATCATATGAAATCATTTTTTAAAAATAGATATAAGTTATATGAAAATGGTTTAATATTTAGAGAAATTGTATCCAGTTTATAGAGAAATTAAAGGTAAGTTAGTCTAATACAAACAGGAATTTCAATATGAAGTGTGAGAAAAAGCAGGCTTAAGGCATACTAAAGCCGGGGAGAGAAATTGATAGAAGTAAGGAACTGACTGACGAAGGGAGGGAAAGGAGATGCAAAGGTATGATTAAGCTACTTGTTCACATTTAGGGATATTGTTTATTCTGGTGCTGAACAAGAACAGACTCAGATTTTGGCTAGGAAGTCTTTCAGAATGGTTTTGAAAGATGTGAGGGATTCCTGTTTACAGGTTCATAGGTAGGTACTAGGTTATTGGCCCTAGGGCCTATATAAGCCTAGCCAAAAGGTACCATGGCTTTCACCCCCCCAAGAAAATTATTTTCCTGTGCCACTGTCTAGCAGAGCCACAGAAGTGATCCCCGGGTGAATTTCTTATTTCCCATCCAATCATCAAGATTTTTCTTGAAGAGTGCTAATGAGGAACTTTGTTTGATATAGATAGGTAGTTTGTTCCAGAGTATGGGAAGTCTCTGGGACAGGAATCTATCCCTCTGGCATGTTCTGTTTATTGTGGTGACAAGGTTTAGGTCCCTAGAGCATGTAGCTCGGAGGGATTGGGATTTCTTTAAGTGGAGCATGTCCAACAGGTCTGGGTTTGACATAGCTTTGTATGTTAGACAGAGATCACCTCTGAGTAGGCGATATGCGACAGAGTAAAGCTGGAGTTTTTTGAGATGGTCTGCGTAGGGCATCTGTTTGAGGCTAGTAATCCTCTTTGTGAGGTATTTCTGCAGCCTTTCCAGTTGTTGTAGATGTCTTGTGAGGTACATACCAAAAGGGGTGTTGTACTCTATAATGGATCTAATGAGTGATGAGTAGAAAGGAACAATGACCTCTTTTTTCCTAGATGAGAAACCTTTTGTGATGAGGTGCGCCACGTAGAAGGATTTTCTGACTACTGTGGTGATGTGATTATCAAAGGAGAGACTACTGTCCACCTGTGTCCCAAGATCTCATCACAATTTCAGTCTTAAGTAGACTACTGCCTATGTGGTAGTTCATGGGTACAGAGTTTTTACCAAAAGGGATGACAATGCACTTTTTGGCATTGAGCTTGAGGCCATGGCTTTGACACCAGTCATCTGTCTCAGTGAGGTCCTTATGCAGGATGTCCACATCATTAGGAATTTTGATTATGGCTCCTAGTTTGCAGTCATCTGTGAACTTTATTAGCCAAAGACCTTCTGTGTTAGCCTGTACTTCAGAGAAGGCTAACAGGGGAGGACCCAGGACTGAACCCTGTGGTACTCCACTTGTCACTGGTCTGAAGTTGGATTTGAAGTCTGCTACTTTCACAGTGTGGGTTCTGTCAGTGAGCCAGCTGTCAACCCATCTTGCGACATAGGGATTTATACCTAGTTTAGTGAGTTTATCTATAATTCCAGAGTGGGGGATGGTGTCGAAAGCCTTACAGAAATACTAGGCTAGTTGCCCTTCTAGGCCATTTTAAGCTTAGTCTTTTTCCCTTTTTTCTGCTTGAAATAACCTGTCTTATTTGGTTATAGATTGGCCTTATCCATCCCATGGTCAATAATTATATATTATCCCTAATAAGAATAACTGGGATCATACCATAGATAATTTGACGATACCCATGCATGGGATAAAGCATTTAGGAGCTGCCTCTGTCCATCAGTAGTACAGGGAGCAGTCCTGGAGTAAATTTTCTGTTTCCCATCCATAGAACTAAGTTGTGGTTGAATATGGACAGGGGTGAACTTTGATTTGTGTGGATGGGGAGTGTGTTCCACAGCAGCAGTATCCTCTGCAAGATACACCTGTCCCTCCAAACTGTTCTGTTGTTGTTGGATCCATAGATCCCTAGACTGAGTATGTCTGATGCCATTTGACTTGCTGAAGTGCAGTAAATCCATCAGTAATGGGTCAGAGGATGCCTTGTGTGCCAGACACAGGTCACCCCTTCTCAGTCTGCATGATATGGAGTTAGTCCATGTAGCACATGTTGTTTAGGCCTTGTAACCTATTAATAAGGTGTCACTGTGGACGTTCCAGTTGTTGCATGTGTCAGGATAGATATATGCCAAAGGGGGCATTATATTCAATGATTGGCATAAAGAGAGCTGTGTAAAGGTTTATAACCAGTGCAATATAGATAGACTTTTGTACAACAATGGACACATGTTGGTCAAAAGTTAGTCACTGTCCACTTAACTTCCCAAAGCCCAAACAACTCGGTCAACTCTTAGGGATGTATTGTCAATCTGGTAGTTCCCTGGGTTAGATGGCTTCCCATAAAAATACAATAATGCATTTTTTGGCATTTCAATAATTTTGGTATCAGTAATTTATTGGGACAAACTTTCCTGTAGAATGACTAATTCATTTGGGGATTCAATGAATGTTCCTAGCTTCCAGTCATCTGCAAACACAGCCAGACCCCTTTGGTATTGGCTTTTACTTTATAAAAATTGATGCATAACAACAGAGGTCCCAGCACAAAATCCTGGGGGACTGCACTGTTGACTGATCTTTTTTTGAGGAGGTAAATTCACCTATTTTGATTAATTTAATCCTGTCTGTGAGCCATTTAGTAATCCAGTAGGTGACATAAGGGTTTACTCCCAGTTTATTTAGCTTTCCTACTATGCCTGACAAGGTAATTGAGATAAAAGCCTTGACCAGGTTGAGGTATGTGGTGTGTACTATTTTGCCTTAATCCACTGGCTTGGTAAAGTGACCTGCCCTTGATGAATCCACACTGAGACAGGTCCAGTGTTTGGAGGTTGCCTATGTCCTGAATGATCAGTTCTGTGATAAGTCTTTCCATAGCTTTGCATATGAGGCTGGTCAGACTAATGGGTCTGTAGTTGCCTGAGTCTGGGGAAGGTGCTCCCTTAATGCAAGAGAATGACTGTAGCTATTCTCCATTCACTTGGTACAACACCTGTATGGAGGTTGAGATTGAATAGTGTTACTTGGGGGGTGGGGGTGACTGGATCATGCTTCATGCTATTTAAGATGCATCCAGGGATATTGTCAGGACCCCTCAATGCAGCATTTTTAATTTTAGGAGTTGGTCTTGTGTGACAGCTGGAGCCAAGCCAGTTTTAGGTATATCAGATGGAAGGGGGGGAGAAGGGTAAAGTTAATTTTATCAGCAGTAGGTTCCATCTTCAGCCTCAGTGTAGGTAAAGCTGTTCACAATCAGCTCAGTGCATTGCTGTGTTGTGTGTTTGAGATTACAAACATAACTATAAAAAAATTTTCAGAGCCGTTGTAGTTTTCCTTAGGATATAGTAGGGTTTTTATTAGATCAATGTTTTTGTTCCATCTGGTGCAACAGAACAACTTATTCAAGAAAAAGAACTGAGGATTTGTTTTTATTACATATTTTACCAAAAAAAAATCAAAATTTGGGGGCCACAGAATTCCATCTTGTACTTCCAAACTCTTATTACTGCGCCCACCCCCCCCCACAAACCAAATGACATTTAAAAACAGGCACATCTCTCAAAATGTTTTCCCCAAACACTTAAATGTGTGCATTACTTATTGTTTTTAGATTAGCAATCCTCTGTATAAGCAAGCTGTGCACATTGTACATGTTGTTGGAGGCATTAACTTAAGACAACTGTATGTATAATATGGCCTCAGGAAGTCCTAATGTTTCTAAGTAATGCTCAGAAAAGTGAACTCAGCACAACTGAAAGATTATGCCGGAATGCATCATTGTTGTGGTGGGTGGGGTCACATACTTTTTCAGAAGTACCCCAAGGTGATGTCAGTAAGAAGTTGAGTAAAATATTATCAAAGGTCCTAGCCATTAGTAAGTACTGAACAATTTAACACAGCCTTCCCAAAGCAAATGTAGTCATAGAAGTTAGTAATGCTGAGAAGGAAAACAACAATACCTATAAAATCTTAACCAGTTTAGCAGCTATAGCAATAAGGCTGATAGTTGTAGGGAAAACCTGCAATGGTAGAAAAAGGTAAAATATTATAAATTGCAGTCCTGAATATAACAGTTGCTAGCTGGAGGTCCAGTACAGTAATCTACTGCAGGGACATCTGTTCTTCAGATGAGAAATTAAACGATGGTTTCATCTGTCTGATTTGTTGGTAGCTCAGGCGGATGGGAAGGATCTCTCGGCACTTACTGAAAAGAGTAACAGAATTTCAAAGCTGTCCTGGACAATTACTCTTAGCATGTGTGAACACACTTTTGTGTTTCCCCTGAAAATAGAGCATTTGCAGTGGGACTAACCAAGTCAATAAAAGTAAATAAATAATAAAAGAGAGATGCAGGGGATCATGCCTTTGGAAGAAGGGCAGTTAAGAATGCTGCTCAAAGTAAATTTAGCTGCACAATGAGGCCTGCCAGAAGTAAGAGTGTTGGAAGTGTAGACAAGCTGAGTTTGGCAATCTGGAAGAATGCATCCAGAAAGAATTCTGAAGGAGTCTAGAATGAGAGCTACTATTGTGTGAGGAAAAATCAAAACTTCCATCACAAAAAAAACAAACCTTATTTAAAACACAATCAGCAAACAAAATGATGCAAAAATGCACAATGGTTCTCAAAGGAGGTGGTGAGAAAGTTTAAAAAGATAAGTTCAGGACAAAGAAAGAACAATATCAGATAAAGCAGGAAAAGATGCAGGCAGGAAATCAATATAAAACAATTGTCTTGCTTTATCAAAAGCAAATTACCTATCAGTTACAAAGCAAATGACTCTTCTTTTATCTCTATAAGCTAGGCCCCCCAATACTGCTTGCAAAGTTTAAATGCAAGGCAGTCTACTATTCTGTCAGATCACAGAGTATTTGAAGTATTTGCTCAGTAACACTTCAAAGAGTAAAATTTGGCCTGGCAACCGCAGGAAGAGCTCTGGGACTCACTATCCACACCTTAGAAGCATGGATAAGCTTTTATATGTCACTACAGCTAGAGATGGCTGACACTTCAACTTGTTAAAGTTTCCGATACATTGGTTAACATAATTCAAATGGTGTAGACATTTTTGTTTCCTTTGAACTTCTAGCTTAAATTAAGAGCATCTTTTAATTCAACGTTAGATTCATATTTTGATTAAATGTTACAATTTAAGTGCGTAAACTCACTACTCTCAAATACATCTTTTCAGGAGAGGCATAACAGTACTATCTTGTTAAACGATTAGCTCAGAGTTGTACAGGAACCAAACCCAGCACTATAACATGGGGATCTTTAGTTAGTCCTAACCTTCTTCATCCATATTAAACTGTTACAGACTACATATTTTTTTCATTTTATTTTAACGTTTGTCTCATTATGCCTCACTTACTTGATGTATGTTTGTACATTTCATAGATATCGAGATGTTTTCACTGTAACTGATATTTCATAGGTTCATAGGTCTGTACTAGGCTATCGGCCCAAGGGCCTAAGTAAGGTTAGCCAACATATCATCTTAATCTATTGCCTCTGGACTGGACTGTGACTATAAATGATTTTATAAAGTAGACCTATCCAGTTCACCAATAAATAAGTAAAATACATAACCAATGTAAAACTGAGGAAATACAATACACTCTGTTAGCAAAAAGCATTTTTTATTAATTATGTTAAAGGACAAAGATAATAAAGGGAAACATGGAGTTATGCGATCACAGAAACTCTTAGAATATAACATAAGAAAAACAAAGAACTTTTTTTATTCCAGAGTTCTCCAACTACCCACCTTTTATTCTGTAAAAGTGGTCATAAATATGAATTCTGGGCACAGCAAGCCATCATATATTTTATACAGCCCTTTACATTCTGATAGGCTGCTGCTTACAGTACATAATTTTATTAACAAAGAGAAATGACCATGGACAGAGTAACAATAAAACCTTAGTGTAAATAAATAACCATGTCTATTTAGTAATTATAGCAAAAGATGGGAATGCACCTAAGGAAATATTCTTGACAGTGTGGCCGATTGCTACAAAAAAGGTTTAAAGCAGCTCGTAAAATTAAAGGAGGACAAGACAAAAAGACCTGATGTAATTTGCTCAGGAGTTATTAAAGATCCAAATGTAAACACAGATGAATGCTCTCTTCAACAAAACATGGGGGGATAGAGAAGTAGGCAGGGGATTGAAAAAAAACAGTGAACCCAGCAAATTAAATATTTCCGAATAATGAGAAGTGATTCTGTTACTTTTGAGTGAGTTGTTCTACTTTGGAAATTATAAGTAGTTCACTAAAGTGGGGTTATAAGTTTTTATCAGGCCATTTTGGTCCATCAGAAGCAATTAATAACGTTAGGCTGGACTCATTTACAAAAACTGTGACTTTATTTTGTAATAATATAAAGCCATTTATTTCTCTCATGAGATATATTAATGTAGAAAGAGTTACTGCTAAAATTATTTAAGCTAAATGGTAAAATTCTAAGGACAGGAGTTGATTTGAAAATATTTTCTCAGTTTGAGCCTGTGATGTTTTTTAGAAATGCAAGGAGCATGCTCAGCATTGCTGAGTAGTTGGACTTAACCTCTGTTGGGAGGAGTGCTGTTTGTTAAGGCCCCAAAGTGGTACTAAATGTGGGACTTTCCCATGTGGCACAGGTTGTCTGTGCTGGAAGGCTGACACATCTATTAGCTGGGACATTAATGCAATAAACATTTCAGTAGCTAATGTTTAAATATGCAAACTCCTAGATAGAGTTCATTGCTTACTTTCTCATTATGTCATGAACAGCATTAACCAGATTACTATGCCTTAAAATTTGAATGCGGGGACAAAAATGGTACATAAGAAATAACTATGATGTTAGACTAATAGCACTTTACTTTCAACAATGCCACAATGTAGAAGATGAAAGTGTAAAAATCCTAGTAAATTACATAGCCATCACCTCATACAGCATTTTGAAATCTGAAATGCAGAACCTACAGTCTTTTTACATTTTAAAATATACTAACAAGGACACCCACAAGGTTTGATAATCACATTTTATATAAACACCTACTGTAATTAAATTAATTTTCCCATTTATTTTTTGCAAATGTTTTCCATCTATAAGAAGATGCATACATTTAAAAAGTTACAACAATACAAAAAAAGTATTAATACCACAAAGTGACTGGAGGATGAAGCACCAGAAAATAACCCCTCCCTTTCTACCCCAGGTTACCATAACTGCCTGAATCAGCCATAAACAAAGGAAGAATAAATGCACACTTAGTCATTACGAAGCTTAAAGGTTTCTAAATTAATTTGATTTTAAAAATATAACAACCATGCATCTAAAAGAAGAGGCTGATTTATGGACACAGGCTGGTTCTGCATAGAGAAAATATTTTTTATAGCAGGTGATGCTAGATGAAAAAGCTTAAGCTGATATTTTCGTGTATGAGTTATCAAACCTAATATACTCAATTCACCTAACAAAGATATGTCAAATCTAGATACTATTTTCACAATATCAGGTGTTTTTACACATCCATTCTATAACCCTGGACATGACCACTAGATACAAAACCAAGTACCTGCTACATGGCAACCATGCCAGTACAGTCTAGCTGCTGAGGAATCCAACCTGTGCCTGAAATTCTTTTCACTGAATTGCTTTCTATTGGTGCAGACAAACCACTGTACAACTGAAGAATTTGTTAAGGTGGAAAAGGGGTAATCAGACTTTTCTTTTAGCTAACAAGAGCTTACCTAGTGCATGCATGGATGGCCAAGAAACACCTCAGACATACCACTGGTCTTGCAATTGAAGCTATACCTGATAATGTAGTTCTGTCTCATTCTGTTCCATACATTCATATCAGATGGTACACAGCAGAAAAAATGCTGTTGGTAACATTGATAATAAAAACCTCACAGCAAAGAATACAGAATAATAATATCCCAATTTAGGGCCATGGCTAGGCTTCATAGAGGGGCTTCGCCATTGAAAAAACTGACTACCACAGGTAGGTTAATTTATATAATCTGTGAAAACTGCAGTTGAGAGAGAACTCTTGCTGCAATAAGGAATACGTCATTAATGGCTCATTTGCATGTCTCAGAATCACAATTTTATATCTCTTGTTCTGACAGTCCTTCACAATGGTAGTGTAATCTGGCAGCCTATGCATTGTGTTCGCAAATGCATTATACCTCTCAACTGTCCAGAATTTCGCAGAACATTACTGATGTAGCATTATATATTTGCTGTGCTCCTCATAAAATGTTAAATTTTCTGGTAAATCACTAAAGATTACAATCAGTCAATAATGCCGATGTTAAGAGCTTCATACTTTTTATGATTTAGAAAATGCAAGTTGATGCAACACCTTCTGTTCTATTAACATTTTAATCAAATTAGAGTAATATTCAAACTTTGCGCCTGACTGTGGCCATTTACCCCCATTATTCTTGTATTTATCCAGAATTCTTGAGCAATGACATTGGGAGGTATGACAAGCACCACACAAATACACACACACACACACACACACACACACACACACACACACACACACACACACACACACACACGCACACACGCACACACGCACACACGCACACATGCACATGCACACTCACACACAAAGTCTTATGTCTCAGCAAAACTTAGCTGAACTTAGCTGCACTGTGACTTCTTCTATTGACTTTAATGGCTGGTTAAATTTTTCAGAGGACTGTGATAATTTACGCAGCCACTCAGCAATAAAACTCAGTAACTGCAGACATTTGTAGGGGAAAGCACATGGCAAATTAGCATTAGGTGCTTTACTGGATTGCCTGATTACCATGTACCATGGCCAGTGGAATCACCCTCCACATTGATGCTTCGAGTCATGAAAAATCGGGGTGGTACAACAGTCTCTGATGTGGAAAGGGTTCCTGTGAGAAGACAGCCACTCTTCCTAGGGTATAGCTTTGAGGGGGGTTGGACTTCATTAAATGACCTGAGACAAAATCCAGGAATGGTAGAACAGTCTTGAAAATCTCAAAATTGCATTAAATGGAATGATACTAGCTACTACTTGTGGAACTGTGCATGACAAGTATTGGAAATGACTTTCTATAAGCCTGGATAGACATGTATTTGAAAGCAAAATGATAGCTAAGACATTGCTTTTTTTTCCCTAGCACATCTTGGGTACAGCTAATATGTAAAAACATACAACTATCGTCTTCAGAAAGGCAACAGTCACTGGGCATGTGCGGATAACTATGTACATACAACGGGATGGCATTAAGAGACAAACAGGAAGATGCTGACAGTAGCATCCTCTGAAACACAGTAAGTGATGAAACTGTATGGAATCACTTCAGAGAAATCATTTCTTACAAACTTATGAAAGGGAAAACTGATGGATGAAGAAACACTAACAACAAAAGAGAATGTCACTAGATAGGAAGTAATATGAAGAGGTGTAGATAATTACGTTATCATATATGAAAAATTAATAAGTAGACTTAAAACATGGCCATTAGGTTAAAACATAAGGGACATGTAATGCAACTTGGACAGTTTGTGGAAACTGAGCATGTGATGCTTACATAATAAAGACAATATTCAAAAGTGCTTCAGAGCTGGGCCTGTTTGGGGTACTAAAATCAATGACATGTTTGCATAATGCACAGTTTGACAGAGTAAATTGTTTTAGATATAACATTTACACAAAATGAAGTACTTTGAGAGAGATTTTTAGTAAGGGTTCTACCTGCAATGAAGGTATCCAACAGTAAACAGGCATGAGCTGATGTCCCAGAAATACAGACTTAAATAAATTGTGTGCAAGTAAAAGGAATGGAGAAAGTGATTGCTACATGCCAGAAACTTCCACAATGCTAGAAAACATTGTGCAGAGGGAACGTTATTTCAAAGAATATGCTATACATTACAACATGGTGTATATGAACCTTACCCCTGCTGTGCTGAAGTTATGACCGTTCTGCATTTATGTTAACAGGTGAAATCACTATAAAACACAGGAATAAAAGAATTGCAACCATATTGATTCTGACAGCTGCTGAATGAAATACTTACATTTCCAAAGTGAGATATTTCATAAAGCATACATAACATGAAATTCGATATATTAATATGCTGGAAATTTTTAAAGCAGTGTAGAATAATTCCCTCACATTAAGTAGCAGTTAAAGGAAATTACAGAAATGAGAGCTATATGCCCTTTGTTAATTTGCAAGCTGTGTAACATTTAGTACTACATTTCCAAATTAGTAAAAACAATCCCAAAATGGTATAGTGAGACTGCCAAAAACTCCTCTCAGTAAGTACATTTCCACTTTTGAATGTGATGGATCATTATGGTTGCTGGTTTTGTACTGAAAGACAGTAAGGTCCCTTAAGATAGATGAGGCCTTTGTTGATTTGCTGATGCAGTTAACGCACTAGTGATATTCTGGGCAGTATAATTGGAAGCAGCAGTGAAGGATCTTGCATCTTACTCAACTTCGGTTGTATGTAACTTTCACAAATATGCATTCATTCCCTCTTGTGTATGGAGACTTCACTTATGACATGCAAATAATGCATAATGTGTGACAGCTCTGTGAATGCAGACGCACTTAACTACAAAGCATATCCCCTCATCCTAAACAAGAAAAAATGTCTCCTACTGCAGTACCAAAGTTCTTAGTCACATCAGTGTAATTACAAATGAACAGGAAATGTCTTTGCTCACAGGCATTATAGTTTGGAAGAGTTGCACAAAACATTCCAAGTTTATGCCTACTAGCTGAGTGATATACTTTTGAAGATTTTACTGTTGTAGTAAAAATGTACTCATTTAAAAGTTCTCAAGCAACTGCTTTATTTCTTATAGAATTCTTACAGGAAAATAAACATCTGTAACATCACCAACATAATGTGTAATGCAGCTTTAGAAATGAAAAACACTACAAGACATTTTAACTTGTTCTGAGCAACAATAACAATCTGCTTTAATACAGCATCAAAGGCCCCATTCCCATCCAGGTAACCCAGAAAAGAGAAATAAATCACTTTGTTTCCAGCTAGCAAGTGCAAAAACATCCTAAGTTTTATATGTTTATGCTGAGTGATGAGCTTTTTGAAGATGTTATAAAAATATTGCTGCTGTGAAAGCTTTTGGTCATTTTAATTGTTTTGCCAGGCAGCATTTCAGTTATTTTCTGTAGTGACATGTCTCTAATGTCCAGGCAGACTGTCTCTGTCGCTTTTTTCATCTGCCACTCGTTAGCCAGGCAATGATCCCTAGCAGACACGTGTCGTGGCCTTTTCCACTAAGAACCCACGCTGCCTTCTGTCTTGTAACTGATGAGCTTCCAGACATTTCATAACATACCTCTCAACAGTCTAGATTTTCACAGAATATCCAGATTTTTGCCTCATATTTTTGGTCTTTTTTTCATAAAATTTGTGATTTTACTGGCAAACAACTGAAGACTGAAGCCACTAAATAATGATATAAATTTGAGTTTCAGACTTTATACCCTTCAGAAAATGCAAGCTAACACAAAATCTATTACTCTAACAACTTTCTAAATTTATAAGGGCAATATTTAAAATCTTTGAATTTTTTGAGCTTTTGTCTCCCTCATTATTTTAGGCTTTGTCCAGATTTTTTGTGCTAAGAGTTTGAGGTATGTTTCATAAATCTATATTAAACACCAACATACCTCTCAAACTATGCGCAGGAAATCTGGACAAAGCCTAAAATAATGGGGGTGGGGAGTGAGGAGCAAAGGCTGCATAATTGGGACAGATTTTAAATATTGCTCTTATAAACTTAGAAAGTTACTGGAATGACATGATTTGAGTTGGAATGAATTTTTAAAGGGCTTGAAGTCTGAAACTCAAATGTATGTCATTATTTAGTGAATTCAATCTTCAGTGATTTTCCAGAAAACCATAAACTTTATGAGGAACAGACCAAAATATGAGGCAAAAATTAGGATATTCTGTGAAAATCTGGACAATTGAGAGGTTCAGATGCTGACTGTGAGATTTTTTGTACAAGTGACAGGCTGGTAATTTCTATCCTATATACTCCTTTCACTCTTGTGAAATAGAAAGAGTCTCAGACCCTGCTTAACCTTCTAGAATGCACTTCACTTCCATGATTTGTTAAAAGTGCAGTTCTGTAGCACTATTATTCTACCCTTAGTTCTCTTAAGAATTATGTGGTGGACACCATCAGACCTATTGCCTTGTCTACTTTCAACTTTTAAAATTTTCAAGTACTTTCTTGTTTAGATGGGACTTTAGTACAGGCTGGACTTTCTCAATTTCTACACACCAGCATAAATACTGAACAGAAGTATTAATTTCTACCTAAGCTATTTCCCTACCATACTGGGTGCAATTTATATACTTTACTAAGTTTCACTGCATATCCTTGTGTCTGTATTTACCCCTTATAGTTCTAGAAATCATTTTGCATTCCTTTTTGAGTAAATGGGCCATCTCTTTCTCAGTCTGGCTTGTGTCTTTTTCTGCCCATCTCTTCAACGTAACTCTGCTTTAATTGTTGTTTTTTTAGTGTTTAACTTTCTGTATTTCTAACACAACAAATACAGAACATTGTGATACTAACCTGTATGGGAGCAACATAGTGTTTTGCCTTTCACCCTGCTATACCTTTTCTGTTTCACACTCCTGTGATGACATTGTTGATGTAAACTCCCACTGGCTTTCCTTATAAGGTTCATGACCATATGCTGCATAGGTTCATACATTAGTACTAAGCTAACTGCCCTTGTGAGCCATTTTAAGCCTAGGCAATTATCCCTTGTGAGCCTCAAACCCTGCACCTTTTGTTTGTAAGGCAAACACCTTAACCATTAGGCCACCCACCCAACCTGCAGTTTATTTTCAAGATACAATTCAGAATTAAAATATGCTACTTGTGCTGTATTACACATCCCAGTTTTCTGAAAACAAATATAATTTGCAAGAAACTATAACACATCCGTTAGAATGTGCTTTGAAAATATGAAGGATGCATTTACAAAAGTAAAATGTGATTTATGCAAGTTCACTGCAGGACAAAAAAAGGCAGGTCAGTGACATGCCACTGTTCAGATCCTAAATCAAAATATCTTGTCTTTTATCCAACAAAGAGAACCAGAGATATAAAAACAGGCATGGGCATAATTTGTTGGCCACATACCATCATTACTCAAAGAAAAGAAAATACATGCACACATACAAAGACAGACAGACAGAGACAGAGGGACAGACATGCATTCAAAAATGTTTTACTGGCATAACCACCCCAAGTGAGAAAAGGTACCCTAAGGTTGAGATCAACAGGGTCCAACCACAGTCTCAACCTTGCAATATCCTTGCAGGCCCTAGATAGACCCTGCAAAGAACTAGTTTCAGACTGCACATGAAGATACTGCTAAACAATAGATAGGGTAGGAGCATGGATTCTTTGATGTCAAGCCTTATCTCCATAGTAAGGTGCTCTCTAACTATGTAGGGAACATCAAACTTGCTGCCCGACATTCTTAGCAGGAGTAGCTGTATGAGTACTGCAAGGCAACATGTGAAACTTGCTCCTGACCAGGCGCTTAAGTATGTCCACAGCGGAAATAGGTCTTTCATCCTTGGAGAAATGAGAGGGAAAGGAATGAATGTCTATCCTAAGGGGGGAATCTAGCACCAGAGTATGGTTTTGGGTTTGGAAGGATTCAATAATACAGCATTATCAGATCACTACTTCTGCAGGCAATGCAGGGCCTCCTGCAGTTAAGTGAAGCTTAAATGTATGTGTTTTAGGGACAACACATAACACAGAGTCATTATCTTATTGAAAAGGTATCATTTTACCATGGAAAAGCCACACATGACTCACAGAACGTGATGAAAGTAAAGGGCATAGGAGACTGATCACCCAACCTCCCATTAAAAAAAAAAAGTTTAGGCTCTATTGTACCAAAATCCCAAATTGCAAACTGAGTATCTGCAGAAATGGCTTTAAAATCACATCAGGTTTTTGTGGTCACAAGCTGTACACCTTCCTCTATTCAACAGAAGGTAATGTCTAAGTATGTTAAAGGGCTTAATGAGGTCAAGATTTAAAACCTCAGCATAGCTATCTTATTAAGAGATGTTACAATACGACTGATTATTGTAACCAGCATAGTGTCTGCGCTAGTTCTAATCCAAAATTACATTACATTTCATACAGAAGTGTGCAGACAGCGACTGAAGTGGAACTCAGCAATGTTATCCAATACCTTTGCAATAGCGTTTAAGTCTATAGTTGTTAAGTTAGTTAAGCTAACTGGGCTTGTGAGGCGGAATATTTGCAGACTACCATATTTACAGCACCACTGAATCTCTAAAGTTAACGGGTCAGGTAACGGGCTTTGTCAAATACGAAAGCTTCCATTTCTGTCTTTAGACAGAACGTTTTGCTGATGATCGATAAATTGAAAGAATGGTGCAGGTGATCTTGTTAAAACATCATCAATGATTAGGGTTGCCAGGTTTCCCACCCATTCCCACCCCCCTCCGCCCCCCCCCCACCTGTTTTGTGACATCACAGTGACGTCAGCTGATGGGACCACCCAGTTTGATGACTTAAGCCACTTAAAGGGGGGAGAAAAGAACAACATGCACTAATCGCGCTGCTAGCCTGCTAGAGATGTAAGTACCAGTATTGATGAAAAGTGTCAATATAGTGCATTTTCTCCAGTTATTTATTTTCTATGTTCCTAAACCTAATTATGGATGATCCATGGAGATAAAAGGTCAAGAGCTAGCAGCCTGTGCACATGGTGGTAAATCTGATTAAAAAATCCAAAAATGTAAGCAGTTATCTTTGCTATTAAAAATTGTAAGTTTTGATTTACCCCATAAGATCGCTTAAGTCAATAACATCACTTTACTGCTCATTCAGAAATGATGATCTTAACATTCCCTTGCATTTTGAAAGTTTTGTCAAATACTGTTTGTACTGGGGTGTGGGACAGGTACTCAGTTGTTAAGATGTAACATATTTTCCGGAAGTTTCAGTCCTTGGCTGCACCTGTATTTGGTGGGGGTCAATTGAGCTAAGTGTTACTGCCCCTAGTGTGATATTTCAGATGCTAGTACTTAAGATCTTGTACTTTTACATGTCACATATGCAAAAATGGGATAAAGGGGTTGTGGATGAATGGATTTCTAACAGGTGACATGTTTTATGTAACTTTCAAAGTATACATCATAATCTCAGAAAAGCACACATACTCTAAAGAGTTTCATTAATGTTTTTCATATCACGCCCAAAGGTGGTGGTTAAAACAGGTAACTTCCTACAACAATGCGCCTAATACAAGCTTTTTAAAAGATGCAGACTGGACCGCTATGCAGTTGTAAAATGGCAATAAGACTGAATGAAAGATGACTCAAGCCTCTAGATCTAAGAAAGATAAGAAATCACATGCAGCTAGCACACTTGCCATTTTCTGAACATGGCAAAGAGATAGTTTTATTTTTCAATGTGGTCCCTTGACAGAATCAAGTAAAAGCAAAATAATGTTGGGTAACTGCGTTCAACATAGTAGATGAGGAGAATACAAATCATGAAGTTCTAAAATCAGTCTGAGTGTACTACAATGCAACACTGGGCAATGTTGGCAGAGTGCTTAAGCATTTTAAATCTTGCTATAAGATTTCTTTTGTCACTGCTTGGTAGTTGGTAGGATAATGATAGCTACTGCCTTCCAGTGATATCTCTACAATCCATTATATAAAATAAAATTTGTCCATTTGTATTACATCACTGCGTACTGTCTAAACTATGTAGCTACCAGGAATACTGAAGTTAAAAGCATTTCATTGTTGTGTAGTAGAAAACCGGACTTCATGAGTTTAAATTTTTTAACTGGACAATTTGTCTGAAAACCGGACAGTTCGGTCAAAAAACGGACAGCTGGCAACCCTATCAATGATGGAGGCTTTTACAGAGATAAAAAAATGTTTGAAAGAAATCATGAAATTTTCTGCAATGACTGATCAGGAACAGAAAATGCACCTAAGATTTGCGGCTTGCCTGTCTCATTACGGCTTTAATAACAGTCTAGAGTGCCCTGCGGTTTGTCTAATAAGATTATTGTAAACCTGTTATGATTATCTTACGTTGACGAAGCAATAGTTCGTAACGATTCTGTATGCATCAAGGACTGAGGCTTGCAAAGATTTCATGCCTTGTCCCTCATTCTCATAAAAGTCCCAGAATTCCTCAGTCGTCTGGGATGGGTGGAGAGAAATGTTCTTCCTCTCATCTTATATCTTAGTATTATATATAGAAAAGGTACTTTCAAATGTTTTAAGGCACAGCATGTTGCTGTATTATAAATGGAAATTCCTTTATAGACCCTGGTAGCTATATAAATTTTGGTATAACATATAAAGTAAATGCTACACATCAGGCTTTTGGGGACAACACCCTCAGACCTTGAGCTATGCCTGTGATGTACCAAACCCATGTGATCTTCTTTCTCTTTAATCTAATCTCAAACGTGCAGCATAAAAAGAAACACTGACATGACAAGTATCACTCCTGTTTATTCTTTTCCAAATGACATTTGTTACGGTATCTGTTACGTTAGTTGCTGATTGCATTTTAAATATCTTGTCCAACATTTTTTTTTGCAGGAACTTGAAAAATAGCACAAAGCACTGGATGTCAGAATTATACTATCGTAATACTGACATTTATTTTATTCAGTGTTACTCTTAACCCCCTCCATACATAATTCCTTTTCGAAAATCCCAGGAATGAAGAAAATTATTAACATGAAAATGCACTGGAATATGTTTCTCTGTCACAGTAAAAGTCTGAAAAGTGCAGTATGTTATACCTAGGTTCATAGATAAGTACTAGGCTAGCTGCCCTGTGAGCCTTTTAATGCCTTGCCAATTTCCCTCAAGGGTGAGAATCAAACTCTGTACCATATGTCTGTGAGGTAAACACCTTAACGATTATACCCATTCCCAAATCCAAACAGAGTACACCGAGATCTGAACCCAAACATAGGCAAACAACATTTATGCTGGTCTATTGTTTAACCATTTGAGCTAATGGACATCACATACTTCATTATGATACTCATTCAGAAACAGATATCTCAACTCAATTTTCCATTTTAGGATGTTTAACAGTCCTTCATTTTCCAGGTAACATTAATGATCCACTTACATGCAGTGTGGTACAGTAGAGTAAAGGCCTGGTATTAATGACAGGTTTTACCACATCCAGTTTTGTGAATAAGAAGGCTGAAGAAGCTTAGATGAATTTTAGTGTTTGCTTGAATGACTTATAAGCAAATGTCATGTGACTTAAAGATGCATGAAAGAATGGAGTGCATCAGTTACATTAAATATCCGACGAAGAGCTGTAAGCAGCTGATGTTACACTGGCCTTACCTATTCCATGGGTGATAATTATATTTTACCCCTAGTTAAAATAATTGGAATCATACCACAGATAATTTGAGGGGACCCATACATGGGATCAAGTCCTAGAGTAAATTTCCTATTACCCATCCATAGATCCAAGTTGCACTTGAATACACACAAGGATGAAATTTGTTTTATGTGGATGGGGAACCTGTTCCAGGCAGTGGTATCCTCTGTGAGATATACCTGTCCCCTCCAAACAGCTCTGCTGAAGTTGCAGAAGAGGTTTCAGTCTCTAGACCGAGTACTTCTGATGCCATTTCACTAGTTGATGTGCAGTAGGTCCATCAGTACTGGGTTGGACGATGCCTTGAATGCTAGACACTGGTCACCTCTAAGCAGCCTGTAGCACAAGCATAGTAACAGGGCTTTGAGTCAATTATTAATTTACATTTATTTAAATCAAGTATTATAAAGACAGATGGGAGCACAGTGGTGTGATGGTGAATATAATTAATTTTTCCAATTATAATACCTCCTGAAAATAACTGGCATTTCAGAAAAATTATATAAGTAAATATGCAACCACTGAAGTATTGTTACTCAGAATCAAAGAATGTATGATTACGGGAAACTTGTTGGGTGGAACTTCATGCAAAGAGCAAAATGTACTGGGTGGCAGAATTACACAGTCAGACTGATGTTTGTTTATACAGTGTTCATGGCCTCCACAGATGGTTCCTTTGGGAAAAGCATGGTAAATGAGTTGCATGAAATGAACTGAAAATGTTTATCCACCACATTAAATGTCTGAGAATTGTGATGCATTATATCACACGATAATACTCATTCAGAAACAGATATGCCATTTCAGTTCATTTTTAAGATGCCAGCTTCATGCATCTCTTTGTTGCCCCTTCTATACACAAACACATAAACTTAGAGTTATTTAAATCAAACATATTTGAAGACACTGGGCAGCTCAATTGTCTACTGGTGAATATAATTAATGTTTCCAAGTACTTTGATTCTCCATTACAATTCTTCTAAACTGGCTGTATTTGTGTTTGTGTGTGTGTGTGTGTGTGTGTGTGTTTGTCCATCTGTGTGCATTTAGTATACTGATATTTCATCCAAGATGAATTTTCTTCTTGAAGCGTGTTGCTTTATAGGATAAACTCTGTCCTCCTCATGATTATGAATAAGAGAAAGTGGGTATTGGACTATGAATGAATAAATTAGATCAAACAGTATTAAACTAATGGTATCGGCCACGGTGGTGCAGAGGTTAGCATTGTCGCCTCACAGCAAGAGGTTCTCTGGTTTGATTCTTGGCTGGAGCACCTTCTGTGAGGAGTTTGCATGTCCTCACTGTGGTCGAGTGAGTTTTAAAGACATGCTGGTGGGTGTTTGCATGTGTGTGTATGTGTCTCTGAGTCTTTTGTGAAGGTTGGGTGCCAGGCTGGCATCTCAACACTGTAAAAACTCCACTGCCAATCAATCTGCGGACCAGTGATCCACTGTGGTGACCCCTAACCGAGAAAAGCCAAAAGACATTCCTTTTCAGTATTAACCTAAATGTATCGATACAAATCATAGTTGAGAAGTTCAGTCTAAATAAAGTATTGTCACCAAAATAGAAAAGGTAAAACCAGAAGGCTTATGGGTAGGATTATAGTTTAATTATATTTTATTAAGCATTATGGTACCTCAACTTGCTATGGTATTTTATTATGGTCAATCTTCTTTCAGATCATTAGAAGAATAAGTCATTTGTTTTGCTTAATTTGGTGTGATATATTGTAGTGTAGCTGGCACTTTTTCCCCATGGGTAATGCTGTATCATAACACAACAAATTTGTGTCAACTACCTAATTGGATGTTGTGATAGGGGGAATATTTATTGAACCCATTATTTATTTAATCATTAAATAGCTCCATTAATTACCCCCTCCCTACAAACTCAAACAGAGAAGAAAATAACTGTCAGAATTGCATAAACTTCTGTTTCTTCATGAACCTTTTATTATTAATTCTCCATTTACATCCCATTTGCCATTTGGTTGCTGTCTTAAGCCTACTCATGTAGTTAGGAATAATCCTATCAGAAATTAAAAAGAAGTTTCCACTGTACTTCTTCTGAACAGTAATAATGCTTTTTTATCATGCAGAAGTGATTAGTATTGTTTTATAACTTGTTATAGCTAAAAAATGATTTGCTAGGGACTGACATGGATTTGTTTTATACTCAGGCCACCTTCCTACAATGGAGTCTGTCCCTATTACACGACACAGCCAGATCAGCACCGACTTGTACCTCTTCTGACAATCAATGAGAGTATTTAGACTTTCCGCATTCCCCAAGACGCTGTGAAGAGTATTAATATATCTTTTAGTATGAATCTATCTGTACTTTTTCTTCACTTTTATTTATTTTTTCTATAAAGATCCTCTAAATCATGGGATATTACTGAGTTTATCATTTGGCCTATAACTCAGAGATTTTTTTGATCATTTGTGCAATTCACAGCTACAAATGTAATAGGGTTTTCATTTTTTTTTTGTTTACTAACCCTATTTGACTTAAAAAAAAAAAAAAAAAACTGTGATCCAATTAGTTTTTCGACAATGTCAGAACACCGATTTCAATAGTAACGCTAGGAGGTAGCAGGTGACATGATGTGTATTGGAAGCCTGAGACGGTGAGGGATTTCACAGGCAAACAAAATGGTGTTCATGGGTACTGCAGACTCAGACACAGACCGGAAATGGAAAGATATTTATATGCAGTTTTCTTTATTTATGTGATTGACTAAACAGAATAAAGAGCACTTTTGTATAAAAAATGTTAAAATAAGAGTATGTATTTAACTGATTTCACAGTTATGCCTTTAAAACAGACAGAATTCATACCTCTCAACTGCACAGGTTTTCACAGAATGCGTAGATTTTTTGCTCATATTTTTGGTCTGTTCCTCATAAAATCTGTGGCTTTCTGGCAAATCACTGCGATGATCTGAGAACTGAAGTCACTAAATAATGACATGCATTTGTGTTTCAGACTTCAAATCCTGCAGAAAATGTATGTTAAAACAAATTATATTATTCTCTAGGCTTATAAGAGTAATATTTAAAATATGTCACTATTTTTGGGCCTTTGTCCCCCATTTTGTTGGTCTTGGTCTAGATTTCTTGAACTAAGAGGTTGAGAGCTATGGACAGAATGCTTAGGAAACATCTATACAGACAAAGGTGAATTGAAGCATTTAGATTACATTCCAAAATACATAAATGCATTTTTTAGTTGTACATTGCTTTATTTCTTTATTCCTTTAGTAACTGGATAAGTGAATTAAACCCAAAGGTCTTATTTTTATCCATGACTTGGGTGCAGACAAAATAATTTTGCATGACGCACGAACAGGATGCCTCCTTACCTCAACCCAAAATTATGGAAACAATCAACAAGCGCTTTCTATGACGGAAAACAGCGACAAAGCAGGTTGAATCTTCCCCAACCTGGCAGAAAACAGTGACAAAGCAGGTTGAATCTTCCTCAACCTCAGTATATATCACAGTGAGAGAAAATAATACAACTAAAGCTATTTAAAGAAATAAATATATAACGAATACCTAATACACAAGCAATCCCAAAATGGAAGTCAATACTGGGAAGTAACGGACCACCAAGTAGTATGATAAACCCCGACTTCATTACTGCAATTAGAAAATGATGACTCTGTTGTATTTAAATAAAAGGTTGAATACACATATATTTTATTAATACGTATTATTATTTCTGAAGCTTTTGAACAAACATAATCCCTGGCAATGTAAAGTCACTTATAGGAAGATTCGGTTTGCTCACATACTTTAGAATGGTTCCTCCTGAAAAAAAAAAAGGCTATATAGTATTAATCTACTAACAGAACTGCAACTTACCCATATGTTTTCAGAAATGAATATTGTATTTATTGAGCCAGTTCAAAGAGTGCTGAGTCATTCATAACATGGCTTATTGAACCAATTCAAAGAGTGCTGAGTCATTCATAACATGGATTATTGAACCAGTTCAAAGAGTGCCGAGTCATTCATAACATGGAAAACTAAACTGAGTTCACAGCTTAGGAGCCTTTATAAGACTAAGCAGAGAGACAGAGATTTTAGTTATCAGAGTAACTGAGGGTACTGAGACCATAAATCTTTTATCAGGGAAACATTGAGGCCTTTTAAGTTGGTTTAGGTGCTTAGTGAGATACCTACTGAATGGGCATTATATTCAAGGATGAGCCTAACAATGCAGAAATACAGTGAGATTATAACTTCTTTGGGCCTTGAGAAGATACCATGAATCTTAAACTGTGCAAGGTAGAACGATTTTCCAATCATGACAGAGACATGATGATGTAAAGAGAGTTTATCAACATGGGTACCCAAGTTCCTGATGACTGTGACAGAGTTTAGAGGAATGTCATCAATATGGTATGTGGTGATGATGCTTGATTTACCAAGGGCAATGATGACGCACTTATTTACATTGAGAGTAAACCCATAGTGAAAACTCTTGAGTATTTGTTTGGTCTGCCCCTTGCTGAAGAGTTTGATTATCAGAATGGGATTTGATAATTGCTCCCAGTTTGCAATCATCAGCAAACTTAGCTAGCTAAAGTCCCTTGATTTCATGTCAGAGAAGTATGTATCAAAGAGTAGAAGAACCAAGACAGTGCCCGGTCATGTTTTATTTCTGTCTAGAGGAAATAGCTCTGATATTTATGGTATGGGTTCTGTCAGCCAGCTAGTTATTGATTTGGGAGAGTTTGTCATTGACCTTAGAATGAGAGACAGTGTTGAGGACTTTGGCAAGTCTAGCTAGTCAGTGTGGACTGTATGCCCATTACCTATGTTTTGGCAATTCTTCTGAAGAACTTTACCAAATGAGCAGGCCAGTGTTGGCTACTGACTTTAAAGCAGCTGCAGAAAACAACTGAATGGTGGAGTGGACTGGAATGGGTGGGGCTATATTACATCAAGCCAATAACAATTTACTTGTGATGCACCAGTGGGGTCAGTTACCTTCCTTCATAGACTTCCTCCGAATCCACTCCTTCTAGCCACGTTATTGACTACATACACCTCAGATATCTAGTTGTGATCGATAGGATCAGCCTTATTTTTAATGGTGTCCTAGATAAAGTGTTCCCTCACTGCCTATGGGTTTCCCCATTGATCCTTCCCCATTGCATCTGTGGATTTACTCATCCTGCCCCTCACCCACACCATTCAGACAAACTAATTATTTCTTGTTTTTTCACACTTTATCTTACTCTTCAGATTTTTCCACCATCCATTCAGCAAACCCTAAATGGCCAAGACTGCACAGTAACAGTTGTGGATGAAGTAAATGAATTAAGGCAAAGATTAAAGCCATAAAATTCTAGATGTTCTGAGGCGCATTTCAGAACTTTTTTTTCAAACATTTTAATCCAATAATGACTTGAATAAAATTTATGAGTAAGGAAAAAAATTCAGTCTTATTTTGAAGGAAGAAATAAGTTATGTCCAAAACTTACTGTTCAAAAAAACTAGTAGTTCTCAATAAACTAAGAAGACAAATAAATGTACATATACATCAATTTGGGAATAGTACCTGCCTCACTACAAAAAGGTCACTTACTGTGTAACCATCTGGTGTTAGGTATGGATGAAAGTGAAAGACAACTGACCACAGTCACATATTTCAAGTTATTGTTGTAATATAGATATAAAGCATGTCTCCCCTCCCCCAAAAGACAGACACCTTCTGTGTATCCCTATGATGTTAGGCTGGGAAAACAATGAAAGAAAAAAATAGCCACAATAATGTATTTCAATTTGTTGTTGTCAGACCTATATACATAAGATAGCTCCTTACCGTTTAACCCCCAAAATAGGCACTTGCATATGAGTTTAACATTTGATTGTGAGAAAAAGGATTACAGTAATATATTATAACCAGTTGCTCCTATACGGTACACTGCCTCTAGAAAAGCTTTAGTGAAATTTTATGCACACCTTTGAGGATTGCTTGTAAGTACAGTTAAAGAAATAATGATGATATTGTACACTACCACCACACAAGCTATATTACTGTAGAGAAGGGTCATATTTAGTCTAGATGTGGCCCAAGGCAGGGGCTGAGGATGGAAAGACCCTACTAAGCCTCTGTCAAATTCCCCTTGCTCAGCTAGGTGTCTGGAGGCTTGGTAACCCCCAAAGGCTCTGAGGGTCCAAACATTCAATGATTCGTTTTATGTTTTCTTTTTGAAAGATAACTACTTAACTGTTCTGTTTTTTTTACTGTTAACTTGAAGTGTTATATGTATGTGCCCCCAACACTATGTATGTTTACAAACAGAATTGATGACATTATTTTTCACACAACCATAATGAAAAATGCTACTGACATACCAGTTTTATCATAAGATGCACACACACACACACACACACACACACACACACACACACACACACACACACACACACACACACACACACTCTCTCTCTCTACAGGCAAATTGGATGACTGCCAATTCAACTATAGTATGGTTTTTGGGGGTTATGTTGCAATCCACAGTAGCTGGGAGAAACACTAAGATGAGTCAGGACATGCATATCCTACACAGTAGGTATCACGGCCAAATACTCAACCACAAAACCAAGTACTATGAGATGAAAATGCTACTCTCTGGGCAAATAATCAGTTGGTGTCACACATATCCTGCCTATTTTGCCAAATGTAGCCACTTATTTTACACAGTGCTGATGTTTTACTGTAATAGAAAATGAAGAACTATGGCCAGCTTGTTGCTGTTAGAAATACTGCAACATCCCCACAGATGCACACTCATACCATATATAAGCTACAGCAATACACCTTTTATACTGATTTCAGCAAATACAATAAATTCTGTGAACTGTTCCTGCCAAGCCAGATTATGGACTTAACTGTGGTTAAACAATAGCAGGGGTAAATCAGTTACCATACCCATCAATTACAGTCACAGTTTTTGACTGAGCACAGCTCAGATATTTGACTGCAATTAAAAATGGCTATAGTAAAGTATTCCATCTTCTTTCAAGCAAATGCATACTAGTTCTCCAAAGCCAAGTGACTGCTTAACTTTATCAGAACTGCAAGGTCGGTCATTTTCATATGCAGACAGATCCTACACTGAGCAACTGTAATCACTTTCTTGATTATATACACATCATATGTCTGACTGTGGCAAAAAATAAGACCACAGTAATGTATTTTTCAAGTTTGTTTCACACAAACACATGGTAGCCATGCAAATCCAGATTAATGACTGTTTAACTGGAGCAAATAAAAGTACGTCACCCACAGGTAGTCACTTTGTTGACTGTGTACTCCTCAGACCATGTAATAAATTAAAATAGTAATAATTGCCATTTAACTTAATTCAAAGTCAACACACACACAAACATGCATGGGCATGTATACCCAGCAGTTAAAGCCACTCTGAAGTATACTTCTCAGCTGTCCAGAGTTTTGCAGAATGTCCATATTTTCGCCTGATATATTTTGGTCTGTTCTGCATTAAGTTTTTGGTTTTCTGGCAAATAATTGAGAACTGAAATCACTAATTGAATTTCAGACTTCATAGCCTTTAGAAAATGCATGTTAACAGAAAACATTTTATTCAAATAGCTGTCCAAGTTTATAAGAGCAATATTAAAATTGTATATATTTTTGGGTCTATTTCCCCCATTATTTTGGCTTTGTTCAGATTTTTTGAAGTAAGATTTTGAGATGTATGCTTTGTCGATAGTGTACACCTCTGGTGTCTGATGGAATCAAATGAATGAATAAATAAGTAATATTGCTTATTGCTGTCAGAGTCATATGGTGCAACCCACTGCATCTCTCTCAGAGATTGTGTTACACGCACACAAACACACACACACATTTTTAATAGTGAAAAATGAAGACAATATTTTAGTTTACTGCATCAATTCCTATTACTTTTTATACTGTTATGTATTATTAACCTGCCCACAATATCACATTTATTATTACAAACAGTAATACTGACAGCAGGAGTTCAAAAAGTTAATTTAGCCCTGGATGCTTCAGTACCTGAAACTAAAAATCCAATTTTTTTTTCTACAGTTTAGGAAGCTGTCAGGGTTACCATTCCGTAGAGAGAAAAAGCTAATTAAGTACCCCCGGAACACAAATTTACACTGTGGATCTCCTTGAGGCAACTGTTTATTTATAAAGGACATTGCTTAGTCTCTCTACTATGAAAGGTATTTCATCCTTCTCATTGTTAAGCAAACATGTACATTCTGCTGACATATGTGTTCTTATGGTTCATGAACTGTTGAATCCCAAATGTTTTTTTTTTTTTGAATATGTATTTATTAAAACCCTTGCTTTATGTAAAGGCACGTGGCCACACTACAAACAGTCCTTACACAGACTTATGGCAGCTATTCCAAGTGCCACCTATATCATTACTATGAACTAATCTGTATGAAAATGTTTTGCCATTGATACCGCGGAATACCAACCTGTGGTTTTCCATGACTTGAATGTATAACATGTTAGTTGAGACCCAGTCATAACCCTCTGTATTATGAGCTAACCAGTATGAAAATATTTTGCCAGTTATATGAAGGAATATCAGAATTTCCAGTGATAATTTGTAGGAATACCAGAATTTCCAGTGATAATTTGTAGGAATACCAGAATTTCCAGTGATAATTTGTTGTCAGATTATAGTATCCAGTTCATACCTTTCAACTAACCAGATTTTTGCAGTGTGTACAGATTTTTGCCCATATTTTTTTGTCTGTTCCTCACAAAATCTGTGTTTTTTCTGGAAAATCATTAAAGACTGAAGTCACTGAATAATGATACACATTTAAGTTTCAGACTTATCCTTCAGAAAATGCATGCTAACACAAAGCTGATATTTTATCAACTTTTCAAAGTTTATAAGAACAATATTTAAAATCTGTCCCTATTTTTGGGCCTTTGTTCCCCCCAATATTTTTGGATTTGTCTAGCTTTCATGTGCTATGAGGTTGAGAGATATGATCTAGCCTCATCATGTCCATACGTGGTTCAGTATTCCATAATATCAGCCACCTTGTTAGGTGCTATTGCTTATATCCTAGACCATGCTTTTCTTATACATGCACATATATGTCTCCTTGTTCTACATGTTCAGGGTGTAACACTTCATTTTTATGTAGATGTCTGGCACTGCACAACATCACCTTCCACTCAGCACGACTTTTCTTATCTGGTTTACTGCCGGCTGTATTCCTGCAGTCCATTCCCACTACTTGTGCTCCAAATGCTGTTGCCACATATTTACTTACAGAAACAATGCCAAGAGAAAAGAGATAATAATATGAATGAAACATGTTGTGCTTAAAAGATAGCACAACTTTTTCACAAATGTATGGGAGACACAACAGCTGATAAACCGTTGTTGATGTGTTTTGCTGAGGAAGAGGCAACATAAAAACCACAAATGGACTGATTGCAAAATAAATACACATTGTGTGTATGTATGTGTGTGTGTGTGTGTGTGTATGTGTGTGTTACACTGGGTCTGGTTATCTATAAAACATGATGCAATCGCAGTAACCTGTAGAACAGGAAACCAATCATATTGTACAATTATTTTTCCTACCTCATCTCGAAAACCCAAACCAAATGTATTCTGTAAAAAGATATAAAGCTTGTATGTATTGTATATAAAAGCATGTCTTAATCTCCAGCTATAATTCCCATCTTCATTTGTCTACGTTTTTACTACTCTGTTTATTCTGTGTAATAAAATCACTTGATATCTTCTTACTGCTTCTACTCTGTACCTGAAAATGGTTTATTTGGATCACTGTTCTACCATTATAATGAAAATAAATAAACAAATAAATAAAACAAAATAAATATGCCCTGCTTTAGCATCACTGTCTGGACTGAACTATTGATTGACATGCATAGTTACTTGTCAATGGCCACCGAGGAGAGACAGATAGAAAAACAGCAAGAGACAGTGATTTAAACAAATAAAGGATAATAAACTGCAGATAAACAAAAATGACAAATGAAGCAGACAGAAAACAACACTTGGAACTTCAGCATTTTAGAGACACCCTTATATAGATTAGACCAGTATTAAGCAAACTGAAAGTGACTGTTGAAGAGAAACAGTGACCGCTCAGACTGACTACATTCAAGGAGAATTCTAGTGTATGAAATATGGATGCATATTCTTGCTGTGCTGACTGTCTGAGAACCTAGCTAGCCTTTCCACTTCTGTTGTAATGATGAGTCCAAATAAGGGCAAAGCATGTTTATATCTAGCTGAGTCTGGCTTGCCGGCCGTGTGTTGTTGTACTTTAAGTGCCAGTATGCTGAAACTGTACTTTTTTAGGGAAAAACTGTGTTATCTCCCATGATGCATTTATAAAGACAGGTTTATAAATATCTTGGAGCATCTGGTATACTGTGACTGGTGTGGTCCATGAAATGATAGATGTCTCATCCCAGATGACCACTGAAATATTTCTTTCAGCCACTTTCTTACATTCAAAAGACCCCCACACCACTGTTATGAAAAAAATTTACAGGATACATCATCAACAACTCTCCAAAAGGAGACATCCTAACATCCCAGAAACAAATTCTCATTAATGCAAATATGCTGTAATAGCATTTCTGCTTTTACCACAATAAGTAATACTAACGTATGAAATTACAGCTGCTGTTTTGTCCACATGGATTGTAATTACAGCTTAAGTATTTGGAAGGCATGACTGTCTCAAATCTCAGCACAGACTAATCGGGGAAGTTTGCTTCTAAAGAACTTTATATGAAAAGTAAATAATAACAATAATGGCACATTTGTTAACTGCTAATGACACAGTCTTGTTTACTGTAACATAAGAGATTCAAGTTTGCTGTGGCACAGAAATAGAATCTGCAAATTCTGATCCATATGTTACCAGCTGGGTAGCAAACTGGCTCACTGATAAAACCCACCCTAGTCAAAATAGGGGAAGCCACCTCAAGCAGTTGACCTGTAACAAGTGGTGTACCCCAGGGATCGGTCTTGGGGCCTCTGCTGTTTGGGATATACTTCTCAGAGGTGCAGGCCAAATCTAGTGGGCTATGGCTTACCAAGTATGCAAATGACTGCAAGCTGGGTGCTGTCGTCAATTAACTTAGTGATGTGGACATCCTCCCAGAGGGTCTCACCCAGACAAATGACTGGTGCCAGAAACATGGCCTAAAACTGAATGCCAAAAAATGCATCATCATCCCTTTTGGGGACAGTGATGTCCTCATAAATTATCACATTGATAATAAGGTACTAAGCATGCAATCAGTCATGAGGTACTTGGGCACCCAGATCGATAGCAAACTGACTTCTCGCCACCATATTGCCTTTGTTGTATGGAAAGCTTTCTACATGGCCCACCTCATTAATAAGGGTATCTCATCCAGGGACAAGGTGGTCATAACATCTCTGTATTTTTCCCTTATAAGACCCATTATTTAGTACAATGCCCCTTTCGGCATGTACTTCACAAAGCACATACAACAGCTGGACAGACCACAGAGGTTCCCCACCAGGAGAATCCAGGGCTATAAATATCTACCCTACACAAATAGGCTAAAAGCCCTGCCCCTCTACTCAGTCTCCTACAGACTCCTCAGAGGTGACCTCTGTCTGGCATACAAAGTAATCTCAGACCCCGCCTTGATGGCACTGCTTTAATATCGGCAAGTCAAGCTCCACTCAAGTAACCCACACGTGTCACCTCAACCTGGTCTGTGACATCAATAGGACTTGTTGGCGGGACAGATTTGTGTCCCAGAGACTTCCTTTTTGTGGAATAGACTGCCTCTCCACATAAAGCAGAGTACCTCATTAAACCTTTTTAAGCGCAACCTGGATAACTGGATGGGGAACTGAAAATATACCCCTGTGATTCCACCTGTGTCCCTGCTGGACAGTGGCAAAGCGTGCTGACTTCTTGGAACATGGTCTAAACTCTTGGCTATGCTTGTAAGGGCCTCCAGGCCAATAGCCTAGTAACTTCCTATGACGTAGCAAATTAGCACTGCTTGCAGTTTGTTCCTTCTTTCTCTCTGTCTCTCTCTCTCTCGGTTTTTCTTTCTAATTCTTGGTTTCTAAATAACTCATAAAATATTGCCTTCTTGTAAAACTGCAGTGAATTCTCCAAGAGTGATCTGATGTAACTTTGTATAATTAGCTGTGACTATTGTTATGTACCATTTACACATGCAGTGCCTAAACTATTAAGTGTATCTTTTTATAAAATTTGTAATATTTGATATAAATGGCCAGTAACACTTTTTTTCCTGTTACCCATCACTGAACTCAAGATACCCATGAAGTTACAGGTGCTAATCATCCTGACTAATAGTTACCCTGGGGGGAGCAGACCCAAGACACCCCTGAAGTTACAGGTGATAATCATCTTGACTAGTTACCCTGGGGGGGAGCAGACCCAAGACACCCATGAAGTTACAAGTGCTAATCATCCTGACTAGTTACCCTGGGGGGAGCAGACCCAAGGCACCCATGAAGTTACAGGTGCTAATCATCCTGACTAGTTACCCTGGGGGGAGCAGACCCAAGACACCCATGAAGTTACAGGTGCTAATCATCCTGACTAGTTACCCTGGGGGAGCAGACCCAAGACACCTATGAAGTTACAGGTGCTAATCATCCTGACTAGCTACCCTGGGGGGAGCAGACACAATGCACTATTCCATTTGTTGTAGACGTTATGAAGAGTTCTTTAGAAAAACAGAAAAAATGCAGTTTGAAATACCTTTTATCATCTACTTCATAGGTTGGTACTAGGCTACTGGCCCTAGGGCCTATACAAGCCTAGCCATAACAATTCCCTGGATATTTCTTCCCACAATATTTACTTCCCTGGAACCCTGTCTAGCAGGGTGACTGACGTGATCCCCGGGGTTTAATTTCCCGTCTCCCAACCAATCGTCAAGGTTCCTTTTGAAGAGGGCCAAGGAGGCACTCTGCTTAACATGTATGGGCAGTCTTTTCCAGAGTATGGGGAGTTTCTGGGTCAGGAACCTATCCCTCCAGCATGTTTTGTTCATTGTGATGACAAGGTTTAGATCCCTGGAGTGTGTGGCTCTGAGGGATTGGGATTTCTTTAAGTGGAGCATGTCCAACAGCTCAGGGTTTGACGTGGCCTTGTATGTTAAGCAGAGATCACCTCTGAGTAGACGATATGCCACAGAGTATAGCTGGAGTTTTTTTTAGATAGACAGGATAGGGCATCTGCTTTAGGCCTGTGATTCTTTTAGTGAGGTATTTCTGCAGCCTTTCCAGCTGTTACAGATATCTTGTGAGCACATACCAAACAGGACGTTGTAATCTATAATGGGTCTAATAAGGGATGAGTACAGTGGGACAATAACCTCCTTTTTTTCTGGATGAAAAGCCCTTAGTGATAAGGTGTGCCACATAGAAGGATTTCCTGACTGTTGTGGTTATTGAAGGTGAGACCACTGTCCACCTGTGTCCCTAAGTCTGTCATCACACTTTTGGTGTTTAGTGTACTACTACCTATGTGGTAATTCATGGGTACATGTTTTTTCCCAAAGGGGATAACTATACATTTCTTGGCATTAAGCTTGAGCCCATGGCTCTGGCACCAAACATCTGTTTCTGTAAGGCCCTTTTGTAGAATATCCACATCATTTGGGGATTCAGTAATGGCTCCCAGTTTGCAGTCATCTGCGAACTTTGTTAGCCAAAGTCCCTTAGTGTTGGCCTGTACTTCAGAGAAGTAGATGCCAAACAAGAGTGGTCCCAGGACTGAATCCTGAGGTACTCCACTTGTCTGGAGCTGGATTTGGAGTTGGCTACTTTTACAGTCTGGATTCTGTCAGTAAGCCAGTTGGCAACCCATCGAGTGACATAGGGATTTATTACCAGCTTAGTAAGTTTCATTTTAACATTCGGGTCAGAAAGCTGTGCACTTTTTAAATGAAATGCCTGGCTGACATTTAGAAGATGGAATGAAAAAAAAGTGTTCTCAGAGTAGACTAGTCTAGTTGTTGCCACTGGCCAAATATGGTTGAAAATGGAAACATTGTACTCCTTTAAAACAACACAATGCTGAATAGCTGTCAGAGTCCACAGTGAAATAGGGGATACATAACTAATATCTTATAAGCTGATAGCATGATCTAAGAGGCATCCAACAATGCTTTCAGCATTTTAAGCAGCTGTTTGCAGTACAATTCAAAAAGTGGTTGCATGTGCAGCTAACTTTTAAAAAGCCTCAATAAAGTCAGTGTAGTTATAAGTGATGAGGAATAAAGTACTGGCTGTGAAAGGCTGTGATGGCAGATTTAATTTGCTTGATTGATGATTTGCACTTTGAGCATGGCTTGCAAACACAGCAGAGGGCAGAGACATATTATTTATTTTCCTCCCGTTTTGTTGCCATGACTATGCTGCGACATATAGAAGTAAGTGAGATAGCTACTGTGACCAATAAACTTCCAGGAATCTCAGTGTTTAGTTCACAAGAAAATTATTTTGGTATTGTGAGGCAATGAGCACAGTGCAAGGGGGTAGATGAAAGTGAAGAGCAACAAGGCAGCAACAAAATGACAAAGAGGGGCTGTTCTGACAGAATCACAAGTCATTGAAACAGGAGCACACTGGCAAAAGGGGCACATTAAGCCAACTGACAATGTGATGCAAAATGCAGTTTGATATTAGAAATAATGAGAAAAGTTATTTTTTTTTTACTTACTGGATGTGTTATTGCTAGTTTGTACCCATTATGAGAACAGGAGACATCACAAAGATGAATAAAGTAGTGATCCTTTATTTCAGCATATGCCTAGCTATACAGGAAAGTAGAAATAACTTGTTTTGGCCATGTCAACAGGCTATTGTCACAGTAGCTGGAAAAAAAATATGCTTTCTGCTTCCTCTAAGATGGAGACCTCAAAGATGATTATATTAAGTAGGAGGTATAAGAGGCACAACACCTGCATGGACATATGGGAAGCCTTGCCTCCAGAAAAAAGACAACTTTGGCTGTCTTTTTCAGCTGGATCTGCAGTTTTGCTGATTTATATTCATTTCTAGCAGTTATCAAAAGCAGATTGACCAGTTTTTGTTATACCCATATTTGCAAACAAACTAGACAGTGGAAGGGAACGGATTTAAAGAAGCTGTACAGTTTTCTTATATTATATTTTATGGTCGGTACTAAAGAAACAAAGGAAAGCTTTACGCTGTATTTTTGAGGGCAGACTTTGTCTCCTTGACAAGGCAGTAAAGGAAAATATTTTTAAGCCACATCTATCTTCTTTGTAATGTGTGTGCAGATTAGAGTTAATAAAGGGAAACCTGCAGTTTTTCATCTGAACAAGCAAAGGATTTTAAAATCTGTTACACTTTGTTCTGCATCTTGCAGAAAATCCTGTGCCCCTGTTTGAACAGGTGGTGGTTTGTAGGCTTTGCAGGAAAGGTGCAGAAGTTGGGGTGGGTAGCAGGGCTGAACCAGCAATGCAGTACCAGAGAGACCTGCAGTACAGGATTACAGCTGTTCCAAGGTTAGGGGTTTTGTGCATTTTGGGTTTGGACAATTATGAACACTCATATGAGATCATCCCCTCTGCTGTTTCACCCTTGTAAAAGCAATATACCACTGAAACTTTAGCTAGGATCTTAGAACAAAACTTGTCAACATTAGATGAAGGATCCTTGCTCAAAGAGGGGTGAAGTCAGAAACCAAGCTGGATATTTTGCAAAGTTCTACTACATTTGAGTATAATCTTAGAGGCTAAATTCATGACAAGATAGCCGTTTCTTTTTTCCATGACTGAGAAGAAGTTATTGTTTGAGTATCATACATTTATACAACTGGACCACAGAACAATAGCCAGTGTCCCTGATGTCCAGTATCCTTGACTGATACACATGCCCCACATTCTTATGGGAACCATAAAGACCTAGCTTCTGAAGAGTTTAAAGAAATTTAATGTGTTCTAACAAATAAAATAACAGGCACATAATATGCTTAGTATCCAGCTCCTCAATAAAGTGACTGAATCAAAGAAGTGCTCATACAAACCTAAGACCTATTAGAATGGTATCAGCTTACTGACTGTTTGCAAACATGCAGGTAAAAGGCAGACAGAACCTTCTCACTGAAGTAAACCACAAGACAATATGTGCAGCAGACAGGCAGGGCAGTAGCTCAGAATGACCAGTGTTACTGCGTGCAGCACTGAACAGGTGGATTGGCAAATCGGAGTTTCCTGGTTTGCTACACAGACATTGTGACATGGTTAGTGGCAGATATATCACACCTGCAACTGCGGTATTCATTTTTACTTACCTTAGCATCTAGTTTTAGTATAGAACAGAAGGTGAAGTCTGTGCAAGTTGTCTGGAAGCAGTGATGAGCACTCATTACCTCTGCAGACTAGCTGTTTTTTTGCTAAAGCAGGGCGGGGCACTGGATTCATAATATACTGCCTGTTATGATCAGTTCTGTAAATACTGTTATACTACAATACAAAGTCTGTTGCAGAGTTAAGGAATTTAGTCTGTTATGTGCATTAGTGGACATTCTAAAGATTTGTAGATACATACATTTACATGGGGGGGGGGACTACAAACAGGGATATAACAGATTGCCCATGCAGTGAGGTCCTACATGCACATTGGACTCTGTCAGCCAGGAGGGAAGAGCAGCTGTGTAAGATCTTACCATAACACTAGATCTGCTACTTCTTATTGCTTCAGTGTCCTTTACTCTTGGGATATCCTGCCAAGGATAGCCAAATGTTTGGCTAGCATACCAAAGCCTCTACATATTTCAGGTGTCATTTGTCAGACGTATGTCCTATATATGCAAGGCGTAAGGTACATATGTGGCATATGGACTCCTAATCCTCAAAACTGAAGTGCCTCTAAAGAACCATGGAAATGACACCCAACTTGTAATGTTTGGTAAAAGTGTGAACAGAAGACCAGGTAGCAGCTTCCAATATGGATTTAGTATTCTGACCCTTGAAAATAGCACTAGAAGAGGCCACTACCCTGGTAGAATGAATACAAACAGAAGAGGAAAGCTGTTTGCCATGAAAAAATAGCAAAAAGATATGGTCTTAGAAATCCAGGAAGAGATGGTTTGCTTAGATATTGCCAAACCAAATTTCCTTCCATAAAAGAAAACAAAAAGCTGCTCAGATTTCCTGTACATTTTGTGTTGTCCAAATAATATCTTAGCTGTCAGAGTTGTGAAGAAGCCTTTCACTAGGATTCTATGGAGAAGAGAAAAAAAGGAGGATGAATGGACTGATTCAAGGACAAATCTTTTGAAATTCAGAGACCCTCTTGGTAGAAGTTAGAGTCACCAACAAGATATTCTTCTAAGTACAATGTTGTAGGGAAGAAGAAATTCAAAAGGGGGTAGAGTCAATTTATCAAGAACAAAATGAAGGTCCCAATGAGGAACAATAGGCTTTCCTGAAGGGCACCTATGAAGGACACCTTTTAAAAATTGTTTGAATTTAAAACTAAAAGCCAAACTTGGATTCAGAGGTAGTCAAGTGAAAATGGTTGACCAATTAACTTTAACAGATGAATATGCCAAACCAGAATTGAACACCTCCCACAAATAAGAAAAGACCATTGGAACCCCACAGAAAAAGGGTCCAGGTCATGCTTGTGACACAAAATAGAAAATCTCTTCCATTTATTCACACATAATTTTCTAGTAGTGGGTTTTCTGGCCTCCTGCAATACCTAAAACATGTCCTCAGAAAACGGGCACCTAAAAGGAATCAAAACCCTATCACCCATGTCAACTGAACGGTGGATGAGTACGGGTGAATGAGAGATCCCTTGCCTTGCGTTAGAAGATCCATCCTGTGAGGCAAATTGTGATGATTACCCCTGGCCAGGTGAAGGAGGAGGAGTAACCGGTACTGTCTGGGCCAAAAGGGAGTCACCAGCAAGATTTTGGGTGTGTCCCACATGATCTTGTGCAGGACTTTCAGTAGTATTGGAAGAGAGGGATAGGCATAGAGAAACACCCCCTTCCAAGAAAGACATGGCATCCACTTTCCAAGCTGGAGGACTTGATATTTTGGAGCAGAACTGGATAAGGTGTCTGTTCAAAGGGAGGAAGAAGATCTACTTGAGGACTACGCCACCAATATACAATGTTCAGAAACACCTCCCTGTGAAGCATCCATTTGTGAGAATGTCAGACCTGCTTAAGGAGTCTACAAGCAGATTGTGCTCTGAAGGAATGTAGACCACCTGAAGAGCCAAGTGATGGCAGACTGCAAAATCTCAAGCCTGAAGTGCCAGTCTACAAAGAAGGTAAGATTTTGTGCCCCCTTGCTTGTTAATGTACCACATGACAGTTGGATTGTCTGTAAAATCCTTTAGAGGACCTGGAACCAAAAGGAGTGAAAATCTGGGAGGGATAGAAGTAGAGCCCTCATCTCCTTGATTTTGATATGGTCTACCCGTTTCTGATGGAACCAAAGATCCTGTACTTTTAGGTTGTTGGTACAGGCCCCTCAACTGTGATCTGAAGCATCTGTGTATAGCTCCTAAGTAGGGAGATGAACCTGAAAAGGCAGACCTGGATTTAGGAAAATCTAGTGAATCCACGAGTGGAGCTCTAGCCTGAGAAAAGGCAAGACAGAAACCAGGTGCTCCAGAGGATGCTGGAGCCAAATGGATTAAGATACTACTGAAATGTCCTCACATGAACTATGGCAAAGGGAACTATGAGAATAGTGGATGCTGTTTACCCCAGAGCTTAGGGAAATTCCATCGCAGGAAGAACTGGAAAATGAAGAAAAAACTGGAAATAAGCAGTCATACAGGACCTTGGGAGGTGGGAGACAAGCCAGCATTGGAATGGTCTGAATCCTGCAACCCAGAAACATCTGATCCTGAGAGGGAGTCAACACAGACTTTTTGAGATTGAGTGTGAACCCCACACCGTGCAGCAGAAGCGTACTGAAGTGTAGATTCTGAAGCAGGAGCTGCTGAGAGGGAGCTTGAATTAACATCATCCAAATAAGGGAATATTTAAATTCCCTGAAGCTTGCAAAAGGCTTCTACAAGGGCCAGACCTTGGTGCTGTAGAAAGACCAAAAGGCAAAGCAGAGAATGGATAATGAGAGGAAGAAACAGAGAAATGTAAAAACTTCCTAAGGAGAGGGAGAACAGGAACATGGTGTTAGATATCCTTCAAATCCAGAGGTAGTAGAAAGGGTTAAGAAAGCAAGAGAGGGAAAAGTGTCTGAAGAGAGAGAATCCTGAAAGAAGGGACCCCGAGACAGGTGTTGAGAAAAGACAGGTCCAAGATGGGCCTCCATCACCACTCCTTCCTGGGAACCAAAAACTTCCTGAAATAAAAAGCTGTTCCCTACTGACACAAAGGGACAGGTTGGATTGTTCCCTTTTTCACCAGATCATGCAGAGCTAAAGGAAAATGAGGGAGCTGGCAAGGAGGATGCTGAGGAAGGCAGAGGAATGGAAGAAGGGACTTCCAAGCCATAACATAACTGTTTGGGGTAATGGGGAGTACATGGCATCTGTGGTCATCTGTTGCCAAATAGTAAAAGAAAAAGTCAGTCTGATGTTCTGATGTACAGAGGAATCTGGCCAAGGGGAAATGGAGGCTGGATGTCGGACAGAGGCAGATTTGTCAGAAAAAGAAAGTTTTTGGCCCCTAGAACTCTGAGGGTGCTTCTCTGGGAACATTTGCTGCCATTGAAGCTGTCTACAGACAAAGGAAGCTTTAGATGGATAATTTTTCTGTAACCTAGGTTTTGGGGAAACCAAGATTTGCTTCAAGTCCTGCAAAATCTTACCCTTACACTGAAAAGTTTTAAACAATTATGCAGCATCTGTGCTGAAGAGATTGTGGTTGTATAAACGGGAATCTTATAGTTCAGCCTTCATGGCTTCAGGTAAGGCCTGAAGGCATATTTCCTCATTACAGATCCAGTGGCAGCTGCACTGGAGGTGGCTTCAGCAGCATCATGACTGTATTTAATGGAATGACGAGCCACCCGAGAGGCAGAACTCCAAAAAGAAAGGGCAGAATTCTTACTGTCCAAATCAGACACATCAGTCAAAATCCCACAGGTTGGAAGAGAAGAGTCAGGACATATATAATTATGTGGGTCTGATAATTAATGGCAGTGAAGGCCAAGGTAGCAGAATTATACACTTTTTCCCCACACCTCTCAATAGCACAGGTGTCCTTATCAGAAGGTAAAAGCTTGGAAGATGATAACAGTTTGGACGGCTTATCTGTGGATGGCTTATCTGTGGACGGCTCATCTGTGGACATGGAAACAACAGCAGGATCGGATGAAGGACTTTTGTACAAAAACTTGTGATCCTCGTGGACTTTATAAAATCTGACTGTATTCTTAGGGACCTGGAGGTTGAGAGTCAAGAACCTGAGAAGCTGCAGAAAGGGAATATACCACATGCCTTTTCTGGCTTTTTTCTTAAGTGGGAGCTGAATGTTATGGCAGGTGGATTCGGCCAAGGTACCATCAGCCAAAAGCTCCAGACCTTGTTTTTTGTAAAGAAACTGAGATGGATGATAGACAACTGCAGAGCATCTTAGGGACAAAGCCCTGACAAATCTCACGCTGTGTTAGACTGTGTGTAGCACCCAACCAAAAGAAGACATTTCTTGTGTCTGTCTTTATGAGAAATCTGCCTGCCACACTCACATTTTCCCTTTCTGGATGACATAAGAACAAATTATGAGGAGGAAGAAAGGATGGAAGGAAACCCAGTGGGGTACTTATCTTTAGAAGTCTGGTAGATGAAGCAACTCAGTGAATGGCTTGCAGACTAAATTCAGAGGTAGAATTTGGTCTGGTGGCAAAACATTCTGAGGAATAGGCATCCATGCATTAAATACACCTTGCAGATGGGACATAAGTCTGATGTACATCTGACGTATGACGCGTGGAAGGTGTGATGCCTTTTGTATGCTGGCAGGACATTTGGCTGTCCTTGCCAGGATATCCTAAGAGTCAAGTAAACTGCAACAGTGATAAGGAAGGACATCTTCCCTTGAAAAGTTGGTGACATGCAGTGGAGGTTACTTGTTTTTTGGGTACCCCATGGAACAAGATATTCTTTATATTGCAAGGCTGAAAGTGAGATTGTTGCTTCACCACTGTTTCTTTTTCTACTGCCTGTATGGTATGTGCTAATTTACTAATTTCAAACACAAGGCACTGTCATCTGACCATTATGTTTCATTAGTAAATTTGTACAGTATCTTGATGGATGTGATACTGGAAGGTTGTCTATGCCTGAGTAAATGACATTTATTTATCACAAAACTTGTGTACAATTTTAATGTTCATAACATAAGTATTCCTTCACTGCATGATGGTTGTATTTATTTGTATAGTGGACTCAGAAGGCTACTAGCTCAAAGTGACCAAGAGTACTTTGGCTAATAGTCCCTAATGTGGTAGCAATTGACTTAGGTCCTTTTTCTTGACAGCTGTTGCATCAAGTCCTTTTTACCAAAACTCAGTTTGACCGATCTTGTATAAAAGGCCATTCGTTCCAACTGACATTCACATTGATTCTGTGAATGCTAAAATGCAGTATGTCCAGGAGTCATTGACATTAACGTTAGCGTTGGGCTCCTGGTTGAGGTTAGTTATGATTAAGGTTATGATTAGGTTTATGGGTGTTGGGTGCCACCTCCTATGCTGAGATTGTGAGGGGGCTTTCCTTTCTATGAAAATATAATGAATATTTATTTATTTATTTTAATTATGCAAGTGTCTGTATTTTTTATGTTTTCACTGAATTTTTCTTTCTGTAAAGTGACTGCTGCCCTGTCTGCTGGCTTGATTATGATATATTTAATTATAAAACCTTGATTATTACATATTTAATTATAAAACCTTGATTATGATATATTTAATTAGATAACCTTGATTATGATATATTTAATTATAAAACCTTGATTATGATATATTTAATTAGATAACCTTGATTATGATATATTTAATTATAAAACCTTGATTATTACATATTTAATTATAAAACCTTGATTATTACATATTTAATTATAAAACCTTGATTATGATATATTTAATTAGATAGCCTTGATTATGATATATTTAAGTATAAAACCTTGATTATGATATATTTAATTAGATAACCTTGATTATGATATATTTAAGTATAAAACCTTGATTATGATATATTTAATTATAAAACCTTGATTATTACATATTTAATTATAAAACCTTGATTATGATATATTTAATTAGATAGCCTTGATTATGATATATTTAATTATAAAACCTTGATTATGATATATTTAATTATAAAACCTTGATTATGATATATTTAGATAGCCTTGATTATGATATATTTAATTATAAAACCTTGATTATGATATATTTAATTAGATAACCTTGATTATGATAGATTTAATTATAAAACCTTGATTATTACATATTTAATTATAAAACCTTGATTATGATATATTTAATTAGATAGCCTTGATTATGATATATTTAAGTATAAAACCTTGATTATGATATATTTAATTAGATAACCTTGATTATGATATATTTAAGTATAAAACCTTGATTATGATATATTTAATTATAAAACCTTGATTATTACATATTTAATTATAAAACCTTGATTATGATATATTTAATTAGATAGCCTTGATTATGATATATTTAATTATAAAACCTTGATTATGATATATTTAATTACAAAACCTTGATTATGATATATTTAATTAGATAACCTTGATTATGATATATTTAATTAGATAACCTTGATTATGATATATTTAAGTATAAAACCTTGATTATGATATATTTAATTAGATAACCTTGATTATGATATATTTAAGTATAAAACCTTGATTATGATATATTTAATTAGATAGCCTTGAATGAAGAGTGAGATGTAAGACAGAAGTTTATCTATCCCCACCTCACGTTAAAGCTCTTTCTTTCTTTGACTTCCTTTCATTGCCTCACTCTAGTTCTTGTTTTTTTTTGTTTTTGTCAGAATATTGTGAATAAAAGGATGCATTCAGCTAGCCTACTCCACGTCACTCCTTGCACGTTTCTACTTTCTTGTACTTTACTTCCCTCAGTCATGCTCAACTGTTGCTTATTTTTCCATTTTGCTCTCCTCCTCAGTCCGTCTTAAATTTGGAGACTTTCAATAAAATCTCTCACTGTATACCTCCTTAGTACACACAGTCTGTAAAATGTACATTTTACAGCTCCCAGCCCTCCCCCCACTCTTCTCCCAGTTGTTTCTGATACAGGTTGCTATAAATGTATACTTCTGAAAATAAAATAATGTAACTCGATATGCTGCACACAGAGTTTTTGCTACTTATAGGAAATTAGTACACTAATGGCCCTAGGGCCCTTACAAGCCTAGGAAATTACTACACTAATGGCCCTGGGGCCCTTACAGGCCTAGCCAAGTTCTACACTTATTTCCATGATCAACACCTAATGCCCCTTGTCCAAGAGGACAGAGGTGGAACCCCTGGTGTGAATTTATGGTTACTCATCCAATTGTCCAGATTGCGTTTGAAGGGGCCAATGAGGTGCTCTGTTTGATTTGAAATGGGAGTCTGTTCCAAGAGTGTGGTAACCTCTGGGAGACAAATCTGTCCCTCCAGCAGGTTCTATTAATGTCACATACCAGGTTAAGGCCTTTAGAGCGAGTAACCCTTGTGCCATTTGACTAGCAGATATGCAGCATTTCCAATAAAGCAGGGTCAGAGATTGCCTTATAAAGCAAGGCAGAGATCACTTCTGAGTAGTATGTATGAAACAGATTTATGTTGCATATTTAAGATAAACATTACAAAAATTTGTAGTTGCTTATTTTACTTGATATTTTATGCAATCTCTGATGAATATACACTTGTATCTGTGTGTCTCTCCCTCTCTCTCCTAAAACAAGCTGCCAGAGTCTAGCAAGACTGTCAACTTAAACAGTTCAAATAAACAATCAAATTCTTAGGATGAGCAGAATGGGATAAACAACTATACCTAGTGATAAGGGAAGCAGAAATGAGCAAGAAACAAGGACAGTAACATTGACTGCTAAAGTGATAACTAACTAACTAACTAAATAAATAAAGCAAGGAGTTTTACTACAATCGGAGGCTTAAGCAGAATACCCCATCAGGATGCCCCATCAGAATGCCCCATCAGATACCCCATCAGATACCCCATCAGGATACCCCATCAGATACCCCATCAGGATGCCCCATCAGAATGCCCCATCAGGACACCCCATCGGATACCCCATCAGATACCCCATCAGGATACCCCATCAGATGCCCCATCAGAATGCCCCATCAGGATACCCCATCGGGATACCCCATCGGGATACCCCATCAGATACCCCATCAGGATACCCCATTATTCTTTTCCTTTGCCACTTCCAGCACTTGCAGCATGGCCTGCGATGTTCCCCTCATCTGAAAGTTTTTTTCTTTATTTTGCAGTCGTGTACATTGTATGCTATGCTTAGAATGGAACTTTATTCTAAAACAGCAACATGACTTTGTCAGTATCAGCTTTGAGTTTTGTAACAGAAACTCTGAGCAGATAAGGCCAGCTTTGTCACATAGTCTGGCCACTAATAAATCAGCATTATCTACTCTACTCAGGCACCACTTGCCTTATATCTTGTATTGTGTGTTTTGTGCAGTCTTGAATTTGGCCACTGTTTTCAGTGCCTCAGTTTCCTGAGGAAGTTTGTTTCATACATTTGCAAATGTCTCTTGAGATAAAAAAAAGCATGTTCACATTCCCTCTGAGTCACACTTGTTCAACATTTGCTCCCTGGTGTTTGTAGCTCTCTTCTCTTTACTGACGCTGCCCCCTGTAACTTTGTTTCTCTAGCATGTGGCACACACAACAGTATGTCATTTTGCCCTTTTCCTGCTTTCTTGCAGGTCCGTAAATTAAGCTCATTTAGTCTCTGCTGTTGTCCTAGTTTGGATGACTTCTAGATTGTCTATGTCTGCCCTGTCCCTGCCTTTGATGTAAGGCAGAACCTGGCATAATGGATCTTCCTTTGGGATCCATTCCTTGAAGAGCACACCTGCAGTAAATCAATAATTCGAGTTTCGTAGCTGTAAATAAGATCTGTAGCAGTGTCTTACAGTACTTTGAGTTTTCATAGCAGGGCATATAGATTTATCCAACATTAATTTCTGATTGATGCAGTGTAATACAACTGTTTTCTCATTTTGCAACAACATTTTTATAAAGCAAATATGGTACTCGTCTCTACACTTTTTCCACTCAGCCTTGCTGCTTGTTCCCTCATGTGTTAAAGGCCGGTACTAGCAATAGTAGAGGTAACATTTTTGGAAGTTAGTCACTGTAGAGGGTAGGGTTCCCATGATTACCGCGCTTAAAAGGAGCTTCAG